>NC_056725.1:459229367-459336867 GCF_019279795.1 Protopterus annectens | reverse complement strand
GCAGGGGTTTGTTGGACATCGGCAGACCATACATGGCAGGGTGTGAAGTTCACCATCTCCAGCAATGGACATGAGAACTGTGCCAGCCAGGGGTTCCACAGGCACTGCCAGGTACAAAGCCAGATATGCTACTCTCCCCTGATGATGATACATGTCCTCTGGATCCGAGTCCCTGTTATGACTGGCCAGGGCCACATGCACGTGGCCTGCTGTGGTGTGGTGTGGACAGCACACCCCTGCAGTTCTGGTGCTGGTGCTGGTACTGCCACTACAGGAGCGGCTCTGACTTTTTGCACGTCCATGTAGACCTCCACCTATTGGTGTTGCTCACCTACGTCCTAGTGGCTGTCACCCTACTCCCACCATATGCTCTAACACGGACATTGCACGGTCAATGATTCCTACCATCTCACTCAACCATCTATCCAGGACCACTGCAAAATAACAGTGGGCACCTGTGAGATCATGGAAGTTGTCAATAACAGCAGAATGAGTAGCTCTCTGGAACCTCAGACCCTATCTGGTATAATGTTCCATACATGCCTGTGCCTCCATAATGGCCTGAAACATGCATCTGGTGACACATGCTGTGGACCTTCTGCCAGGGGCATGATGGCCAGCAGGCCTCCTAGGAGAACCCCTGTACATCTGCCTGTGTGGTACCTCGCTGGTCATCTGGATATGGCTGCTGTGTACAGACACACTTGCCATAGTCCTCACACTGCCTGTCCCATGTCATCACCCACCAACTGTTCTTCTCACTGGTGATTGGGTATGTATAGGCAATGTGACTGTGTGTGAGGATGGTATGGATAACAGTGGGATTTTAACCGATGGCACAGCTTCAGCCCCTGACAACCCTGCCTGTGCCTCACCATACGTATCATCATTGTCAGAATCTGTATGAAGACTAACATCAGTTTGCCTGCAGGAGGGACCTTGACCCACCTTGCTACCTGTGAGGGGAAAACAGAAAATGTACTTTAAGACCTGTACATCATTGCTTACCTCTACACACACACACACACACACACACACACACACACACACACACACACACACACACACACACACACACACACACACACACACACACACACACACACACACACACACACACACACACACACACACACACACACACACACACACACACACACACACACACTTACAGGTGAGGTGGCACAAAGATATTACACAGACCTCTCATTACTTAACTGTCAACATGCATGACATATGGCACTCAACAGCATGCACTGCAGCTATACTCATTCCCTGTTACCAACATTATACATCTCTGTGATGCATGAGTTGTGTTAGTAGGTGATTCCCCTTCCCCTGGAACACATTGCACCCATGTACACAGTATTGCTGTGCACCTGTTCAGCACCCTGTCATGTACTGTGCATCATACCTCACAAGTGTACACACCATTGTTGAATGTGTATATGTGTGGCAGTTATGTTTGCTCTATTGCTCACAGCCCCTATGTTTTTGTCTGACACATAAACTACAGTTGTGTACCTACCATAAATGTAGATGTTCAAGTGTATTCACTGTTGCAGTCATTACACTTGGGTTATCCTGCTGGCAGGCAACCCATAGTTGGTCCGAGTTCCAAAGTCTTGGTCCGGCGTCGGTTGCTGTCACCTCATCCCTGATGTCAGTGCACCAGTGGTATAAAAGTTGCAACCGATGCCATTTTCTTCAGTTTTTCTTGCCCCAGATGTCAGGTGCCCCCAGATATGAAGGCTGTGAAGATAAAAATATGCCAAACAACCATGCATATATTACTAAAAACATTTCCTTCTACTAAAAGCAAATACACCAGATAGGTTGTATAGAGTAGAGAAGTACAGAAAAGTCCCAGCAAAGAGGGGGATGGTGAGTGGGTAACCAGGACTGCAACAGTGAATATACTTGAACATCTACATTTATGGTAGGTACACAACTGTACTATGTTCATCGTGTTTCACTGTTGCAGTCATTACACTTGGGTAGAATCCCAAAGCTGAGGAAGGGTGGCTGGGTCTAGATTAGATTTGGCGAGGCTAACAAGCCCTGCAGAACTGCAGTGGCAAAGCCTGCTCTGGATTTGGAGTAGAGAGGTAGGTGGTAGTGCTTGGTAAAAGTGTGCACTGAGCTCCAGGTTACAGCTTCTAATATGTCTTTGGCTGGTACCCCTCTGAGGAAAGCTGCTGAAGTGGCTGCTGCTCTGGTAGAATGAGGCCTAATGGCTTTAGGCACAGATTTGCCATGTTGTGCATAACAGAAGTGGATGCAGTGTCCTATCCATTTGGAGATTGTCTGCTTTGTAATAGGTTTTCCTTGTGATCCTGCAGCATATGCTACAAACAGTTGCTCAGTTTTTCTGAAAGCTTTTGTTTTGTCCAAGTAAAATCGTAGCTGCCTGTGTATATCCAAAGAGTGCAGAAGTCTTTCCCCTTTATTCTGGGGATTTGGGTAGAAAGTAGGCAAATTAATAGTTTGGTTTAAGTCCACATTGGAGACCACTTTTGGCATGAATGTTGGGTTCGTCCTTAGAGAAACCCTGTCCTGGTGAAGAATGAGGAAAGGTTCCACAGCCATCATTGCCTGTAACTCTGAAACTTTTCTTGCTGAAGTAATTCCTAGGAGCAGAGCAGTTTTCCATGACAAGAATTTTAGATCAGCTGTGCTGGCTGGTTCAAATGGAGGCAGTGTTAGTTTTTCTAAAACAAAATTGAGGTCCCAAGTAGGTACTGGTGCTCTCCTAGGGGGTCTTATATTCTTTGCCCCTCTGAGGTACTATCATAGTAGAGGATGCGAAAAAATAGGAGGATCCGTATTGTAATGAGCTGAAATGGCAGAGGCATGGATTTTAATAGAAGAAAAATATAGGCCTTTGTCCAACATCTCAGTCAGGTATTGTAAAATCTGAGGTATATTAGGGACCAGAGGGTCAAGCCCTTGTGCCTGGTTCCAAGCACAGAATCTCTTCCATTTTCCCGCATAAGATTTTCTAGTGCTGGGTCTCCTGGCTTCCAAAATTACATCCATAACAGCTTTAGAGAGAGGTGCAGTCTGAGTGGCTACATTATCTGCCATGCTGCCAGGTTTAAGGTTCTGAGTTGACTGTGCAGAATCTGATTGTTTTGCTGTGTCAGAAGATGAGGGATTTGAGGTAGAGGCCAAGGTGGGCCTTGAGACAAAATCTTTAGGATTGGATACCAGTGCTGGCGTGGCCAGTCTGGGGCAATCAGGATCATTTTGGCCTCTCTTGTCTGACTTTTAGAAGCACCTTGGTGAGAAGAGGCATCGGAGGAAAGGCATAGACTGTCAGTTTTTTCCAGTTGAAAGATAGAGCATCCACTTTCCATACTAGAGAGTGATAAGTCCTTGTACAAAATCTCTGTAACTGGTAATTGTGAGGGGAGGCAAAAAGATCTTTGGGCATCCCCATTCCCTTGTTATCATGTTGAACACTTGTGGATTTAGCTTCCATTCGTGAGGATCCATGAGATTTCTGCTTAGTTCATCTGCCAGTGTGTTTTTTGTTCCTAGCAGGAATTGTGCTTGCAGATGTACCTGGTAGGTCAATGCTGTGTTCCACAAAGTCATGGCTTGTCTGCATAGGGAGTAGGAATGTGTGCCCCCTTGCTTGTTTATGTACCACATAACTGTGGTATTGTCCGTCTTTATTAGTAATTGTCCTGGATGTATTAGGTCCTTGAAGGCTGTCAGGGCATTCTGTACAGCTAGCATCTCTTTTTGGTTGATGTGAAGATGCATTTGTTCCTTGGGCCACGTGCCCTGAATACATTTTCCTGCCATATGTGCTCCCCAGGCATAATCCGATGCATCTGTTGTTATTGTCTGCCTGGCTGTAGGTAAGGTGAAAGGCTGTCCCTTGTTGTGGTGACAGGACTGCGACCACCATCGAAACTCCTGTTGTAGGCAGGGAATCAAGGTTATGATTGTCTCTAGGCTGTGACAATGCTGAGTCCAAACACATTTTAGATACCATTGCAGTTTCCTCATATGCAGTTTGGCATATGGAATTAGTAGAATGCAAGATGCCATGAAACCCAGGGCCTGCAGAATTTTTCTTGCAGGGAGCTGGGTCTTTGTCGCCATCATTTGAAAGTAATGAGTCAGTTGCCTTTGTTTGTCTGGCGTGAGATAAGCCATCTGGGTAGTTGTATTTAAGCTTGCACCCAGGAATATTATTTCTTGAGAGGGCACTAGTTTTGATTTCTTTTCATTTACTGTGTACCCTAGACAAACTAGTAGTCTTTTTACATATGTCAGGTGCTTTAGAAGAATGTCCTTACTGTCTGCCTGAATAAGGCATTCGTCCAAGTAGGGATATATTTGAATTCCTTTTTGTCTGCAAAATGCAATTACTGGTGCCAGGCACTTTGTGAAGACCCTGGGCACAGTAGATAAGCCAAAGGGCAGTGCAGAGAATTGATAATGCATTGAGCCTGCTATAAATCTGAGGTATCTTCTGCACGATTGTCTGATTGGGATGTGCAGGTACGCCTCCTTGAGATCCAAAGTAACTAGCCAAGCCTCTTTGCCCAGCATGGGCAAGAGATGTTGTAGTGTTAACAATTTGAATTTTGGAACACCCAGGAAAGTATTTAGGATTGACAGGTCCAGTACTGGTCTCCATGCTTTGTCCTTTCTGGGTACGAGGAAAAGTCGTGAGTAAAATCCTTGGCCCTGTTCTTCTTGTGGAACTTTTTGAATAGCTCCCATATCCATAAGAGCTGCAGCAATCTGCTTTTGTGCCTCTGCCCATTGGTTTTGTGGCAGGTTTGGCATACCTTTTGGTTTTGGAAGTGTGTGGAAGTGGAACCTGTACCCTTGAGAAACTATATTCAACACCCACTGGTCTTGGGTGATCATGTGCCAGTTTTTTGAGAAAAGTGCTAGCTTTCCCCCTAGGGGTGCTGTCAACTGGTAAGAGCTTGGCATTTGCAGAGGGAAGTCATTGTGACTGTTTCCTATAAGGTTGTGATTTGTCTTCTCCCCTTTTGGGGGCTGAAGCACCCCATTGCTTAGGTCTGTAGGAGCCTTGGGGCTGAGATCTGCCTCTTGGGCATCTGTATCTGCCTCTTTGTGGCCTGTCTGACACTGAAAAGGACCAATTTTTTGAAGGCCAGTTTCTGCTAAATCTAGGTGGCTGAACCTGTAAGAAATCTTTTACAGTTTGCATTGATTTTGCTTTATCCTCCATTTTCTTTAGCACCTCTTCTGCCTTAACACCAAACAAAGTATCATGCTGTAGTGGAGCATCCAATAATTCCATTTTAACATGGTCAGGTAAAGTTTGTTCTTTCAACCAAGCATGTCTCCAAATAACTGAGCCTGTAACTGCGGCTCTACAAGAAGCCTCTAATGAATCAAAACCACATTGCAGAGTATGCTTTCCCACACGCTTAACTGCATGCAATAAATCCTGCAATTCTTTACTGTCAGGACTTTCTATATTTGTAACCATTTTCTGCCTTAACAATGACATGATATACTGCTGATATTTAAGCATGTGAAACTGACAGTTTAAAGCTCTGACAGCTAAAGTAGCAGAAGTGTAAACTTTTTTCTCCATCTGTCCAGAGCTCTGGAATCCTTATCTGAGGGGACAGGATTTTTGTCAGTGGAAGCTTTAACCCCTTTTGGGCCCTGAGAAATAGTTTCTGGGTCTGCAGCAGGGTTTTTGTAAAGAAATTTATGAGAGTCTGGGACCCTGTAGTACCTGTCTGGCTTTACTTTACTGGTGCAGGGGGTAAAAAATCTGGAGACAGACTGAATTCAGAAAAAACATCATCAATAATATCAAGTACAGGGGGGATAGCTAAGGTACTTTGTTGAGGCAAAAGAAGGAAATTTCTGAGCCTTTTCTTGGATTCTGAGTAATCTTGGCTCTCCCAATGGAAATGCTCCCTCATGGTGTGCAGGGTTTCCCCAAAAGAGTAATCCTCAGGCGGAGATGCTGAAGGAATGGACTCTTCAGCATCAGAGTCCTCATAGGGAGGGAGTGAATAGCCCTGGTCAGAAGAAGAATCAGAAGAAATGGAAACCTGATCAGAGGAATCATAATCAGTGTCTTGCCTAGGCCTTTTGTCAGGAGGGGGATGGGAGCTCCTGATTAAAGTAATAAGGTCTTTGGCCATTTTAAGCATCTGTTTCTTTGGCATGGATGACTGTTCTGGAGAATGCTGCCCTTGTTTCCTTGTCTTTAATGGTGTTTTTGATTTTGCCTTTGCTGCTGTAGTACCTTTAATTGTAAGCTGTGAAGGTCTGAAAACACCCTCAGAAGCCAATGCCTGCTCAGCGGCTCCGGACCCATCTGAGGGTATATTTTCCGTAGGCCCAATACCTTGAGTTTCCACAGGCCTCGGTGTCTCCACGTAGCTGTTGGTTGCGGCCTGTGGCTCTGAGGTAGCGGGTGTCAGGGCTGTGAAAGCACCTCACTGAGAACCGGCGAACCGGCGACTGGCCTAGAAGAGGCTTCGTCGTCGGTTTTGGACCTCAGATGCCTGTCTTTTTCTTTGTCTTTGCGTTTTTTATACATTCCAGTTGTTGGTTGCTCCGATGACCTTATGTAATTAAATCTTCGTCCAAAGTAATGTAAAGCAAAATCAAATCGACGTTTAATAGTGCGTTTATTGAATCTAGCACAAAACCAACAACTAGTAACGTTGTGGTCAGGGCCTAGGCAAGGAATGCAGTAAGAGTGAAAGTCCTTATGAGGGATTTGCTTCCCACAAGAAATACAATTATTAACTTTTACTGACACCGATCTGGAGCAAGAAAAAGTTTCCCCAATGGGGTATTTAGCTTTATTGAAGACTTCCATTCTGAAATTCAATTTTGAAAATCTCAGGAGTCGACCGACCGGCACTTGCGAACTGCTTATGCTTTGGGCACTGTGCGGCAAGAAAGACTGAAGAAAATGTCGCCGGTTGCAACTTTTATACCCCTGGCACACTGACGTCAGGGATGAGGCGACAGCAACCGACGCCGGACCAAGACTTTGGAACTCGGTCTGACTACGGGTCGCCTGCCAGCAGGATAACCCAAGTGTAAAGACTGCAACAGTGAAACACAATGAACATCTGGGTAGATATGAGGACAGATGTCAATAGTGAATGCCTGACGTCCAATTTACAGATCTCATCATCAGCAGTGCATGTATGAGCAATAAAATCCAATTATACTGACAACCTACAAAGCTTACTGTGGCTATGAGGAGTGTATACATCCTTATTGACATGCCATCCTCTTCCCTGATATGCCATGGGGTCACAGTACTGCATATGTTAACATTACACACATCTGATATGTGACATATGACCTGTGCAATCAAATTCAGTATCAAGCAAATGTGTTAGTCGTGCAGATGTTTACTGAGATGCATACAATATGTGGGTTGCATAAGTGTGCACACCCATAACATGATGGTTTGTTGCAGGACCTGTTAAGTGAACTACAGCAGTCACTATTCCTGGAAGGGGTATACTAGCATGCAAGAAAAAAACGCCAGCAACAAGGATGGACTGTAGATGGTAGTTTATTAAGTTATGAATAAACTACTCAAACACCAAGTAAGTTCCACATACCGGTTTCGGCCCGGATTCAAACCAGCCTTCTTCAGTGTATAACCATAGAACCAATCAAAAATAGAGGTGTTCATATATAACATACAATTCCATGATTGGTTATATAAACCAGTGACTCAAGCTCATAAATATTAAACATAATATTATGTTTAGTACACCTGGATACTAGAATATCCCTAACATATTACCAAATTTCTAAAAAATACAATGACATATCGTGCTCAAAAATGCAATCAAAATATATATATCAGTAAATTTACAATATTTTATAAGTATTCATTTAATCCTGGATTGAGTAGAGCACCAAGTTTGGTGATCCACTTTTTTTCTTTTAGATCAAGTTTGGTGTGCCAACCCCCTTTGTTGGTTCTGTCACCAATAATTTTGTCAATTATTGTAAAACAAAATTGTGCCTTATTATGTATCAGTGTGTGTTTATATAATGCATTAGATGTTTTTTTACATCTAATGTCACTCAAGTGTTCTGATATCCGTAGCTTGACTGGTCGAGAGGTTTGTCCAACATAAAATGAATGGCAGCTGCAGTGTGCCATATAAATGGCCCAATCTGTGTTGCAATTGGCAAAAAAATTTATATCAAATACCTTATTGCTGTTTCTGCTGGTAAACTCTTTTGTTTTTGCTATGAGTTTACAATTAACACAGTGACCGCAAGGGAAACAACCTATAAGTCTATCACCCAAAATGGTTGTTTTATATATGTTTGATAGAGAAGATTCAAAATGGTGTTTGTAATGATTGAAGTAACCCGCTAAGTTTTTACCTTTTCGAAATGAAAATGAACATGTGTTGGGAACAATAGATTTAGTTTTAACATCTGCTTCAAGTATATTCCAATTTGCCTTAATGATGTTAATAAAGGTATTCGTGTTTCTACCATATGTGGTAGTGAAACGTAATGTGCTAGTCTTATTTGGTTTTTGCTTATATTTTAACAAGTTTGATCTATGTAAACCTGAGGCATGATTCAAAGCCATTGTAACATAACCTGAATTATATCCCCTATTTCTAAACCTGGTACACAAATCTTGAGCATGATGACCAAAACTAACATTGTCAGAGCAATTTCTTCTCATTCTAATGAATTGAGATTTAGGAATGTTTTTAGCAATGTGTTTTGGATGAAAGCTGGAGGCGTGGAGAATGGTATTATACTCAGGAAACTTCCTATAAGTTTCAGTTTTTAAAGTATTGTCCATATTCCTTGTTACCAAGACATCCAAAAAAGTTATAGATTTTTGATCATAACTGATGGCAAATTTGATTCCCCATTTGTTATCATTCAGATATTCTACAAATTCAAGGAGATATGGGAATATTAGAACTTTGAGACCACTAATAAAAAATTTTTTACAGGATTTCTTGATTGAGTCTATTTGGGTATTTGGGTGCCAAACATTATTTTCATTTAGGACTTTGGTTCATTTTATTATACCATTATTGTCCTGTATCTGACGTGGAGATAGTGTGCATTATTTATGCATTCACTATAATGACCATTATTGTCTAGGATTTATAGGACGTGGTAATAACCTATATTAAAAAACAGATTAAAATTATGGATCTAAACCAAATACTTTTGGATCTATCATCAGATAAGGATGACCTTGCACCTTTTGGCATTGGCAATGAAACCATGGTTTCTGGTAGTACTATTTCCATCAAACCAGAACAAAAATGTGAAACACTTTTTGCAAACTTAAACAAAAATATGAAAGCTTTGAGATCTAGTGTTTGGCATCACAAATTACTGAAGGCATATTTAGCCAAGGGAATTTGTCCAAGAGGTCTCAGAGTCAAAATTCAACCACTTGTGGGAGATCCTGATGATAACCTTATGACTGAATGGTCTAAAATTCAACAGGAATATTCAATGAAGTTTGTTAGCTCCTTATCTGATTATTATACCAGAACTATTGATAAAGAGACCAACTTAGTTCTTGAATCCATTCAAGAATGCAACTATTATCAAAATGAGACATTTTTTCCAGCTTTGTTATCAAAACTAAGTAGTGAATTATTGAGTTTTGAAACTATTTTGAAGGAGAGAAAAATCAAAAAATTTTCTCGTGATCTCATGGACTATGAAAAAGGGCAACCTTTCAAAAATGTCAGACATGTCAAATTTCAAGAAGGGCATATTAAAACTAATAATAGATATTCATCTAAAAGGAAACGCCCGAGATCCATACTTAAAACAAAGGGTATCAATGCAGAATCAACAGATTATGATACATCATCAGGGACAGACACGGAGACACAGTCCACTTTGAATTCCCCAAACCCCAAACGGAAAAACAATATATCCCCTTTAGGGAACATAGAGGGAGGAGGGGTGGCAGGAAGCACAAAAAAAGTTACAAGTCTGGAAAACCTGTTACAAATGTTGTCGAACAAGTAAACAATGTACATAATATTTCTAAAATCACATTAACAGCTGAACAAACATCATTATTAAATAAAGGACTGTCTTTCATTCCTGGGTTTTTTGTGTCTGAGGATAATTTCACAAAGGACTTATTTTCATTTTGTAGATTAATGAATCTTAAGTTATTTTTTCAGGACAAAGAAAATGGTGGTTCAACACAATTGGATTTCTTTAAATACCATAGTTCATCATTTACACCCCCCATGCACCCTACTGTGAATTTATTTTTACGCAGTGTTCTAAATGAATTACATTTACAATACAATCATGGTTTGCCTATGTGTAATAATATGACAGATGTTGAGCAGTCTTGTTTGGAAGAACTAGTACGTAACAAGGATTTGGTGATTATCAATGCAGACAAAGGAGGGGCAGTGGTTGTGTTAGATTGGAGTCATTATGATAATGAAGCTTATAAGCAGTTAAATGATGCTCGGTACTACACCAAGATGCCACTGGACCCCACACCAGTTTTCAAAAAACAAATTGATGAATTTTTACATTCAGCTTTTGATAATGGCATCATATTCAAGAAAACATTGAACCATTTAACAATTCCTGACCCCATTAGACAATACATCTATTTTCTACCAAAAATACACAAAGACCTTTTCCATCCACCAGGCAGGCCTATTGTGTCGGGCATGGGCTCACTCACAGAACCACTTTCTGAGTTTTTGACTATGTATTTAAGACCTTTATTACCTTATGTGAGATCTCGCATACAGGACACTACCCAATTTTTGAGTATTGTCGATGAAATGCAGTTAGATTCAAACTGGTGGCTCTGCACTTTGGATGTGAGCTCATTGTATACAAGTATTCCACACTGGGCCGGACTTGATGCTATTGAATTCTGGTTACATCAATCCAATATGTATCAACCAGGATTCAATACTTTATTGTTAAACATAACCGAGCATGTATTGACCAAAAATGTTTTCTTTTATAATCAGGAATGTTTTTTGCAAATTAATGGTACAGCTATGGGGGCATCTTTTGCCCCCATATATGCTGACCTATTTATGGCTTATTTGGAACACATTATGATCTATGATGTTACTCATAACCTTTTTTTGCCTGACATTGACATCTGGCATAGATATTTGGATGATTGCTGGATGGTGTGGAGATCGGACATCCCATATCTCCTTGAATTTGTAGAATATCTGAATGATAACAAATGGGGAATCAAATTTACCATCAGTTATGATCAAAATCTATAACTTTTTTGGATGTCTTGGTAACAAGGAATATGGACAATACTTTAAAAACTGAAACTTATAGGAAGTTTCCTGAGTATAATACCATTCTCCACGCCTCCAGCTTTCATCCAAAACACATTGCTAAAAACATTCCTAAATCTCAATTCATTAGAATGAGAAGAAATTGCTCTGACAATGTTAGTTTTGGTCATCATGCTCAAGATTTGTGTACCAGGTTTAGAAATAGGGGATATAATTCAGGTTATGTTACAATGGCTTTGAATCATGCCTCAGGTTTACATAGATCAAACTTGTTAAAATATAAGCAAAAACCAAATAAGACTAGCACATTACGTTTCACTACCACATATGGTAGAAACACGAATACCTTTATTAACATCATTAAGGCAAATTGGAATATACTTGAAGCAGATGTTAAAACTAAATCTATTGTTCCCAACACATGTTCATTTTCATTTCGAAAAGGTAAAAACTTAGCGGGTTACTTCAATCATTACAAACACCATTTTGAATCTTCTCTATCAAACATATATCAAACAACCATTTTGGGTGATAGACTTATAGGTTGTTTCCCTTGCGGTCACTGTGTTAATTGTAAACTCATAGCAAAAACAAAAGAGTTTACCAGCAGAAACAGCAATAAGGTATTTGATATAAAATTTTTTGCCAATTGCAACACAGATTGGGCCATTTATATGGCACACTGCAGCTGCCATTCATTTTATGTTGGACAAACCTCTCGACCAGTCAAGCTACGGATATCAGAACACTTGAGTGACATTAGATGTAAAAAAACATCTAATGCATTATATAAACACACACTGATACATAATAAGGCACAATTTTGTTTTACAATAATTGACAAAATTATTGGTGACAGAACCAACAAAGGGGGTTGGCACACCAAACTTGATCTAAAAGAAAAAAAGTGGATCACCAAACTTGGTGCTCTACTCAATCCAGGATTAAATGAATACTTATAAAATATTGTAAATTTACTGATATATATATTTTGATTGCATTTTGAGCACGATATGTCATTGTATTTTTTAGAAATTTGGTAATATGTTAGGGATATTCTAGTATCCAGGTGTACTAAACATAATATTATGTTTAATATTTATGAGCTTGAGTCACTGGTTTATATAACCAATCATGGAATTGTATGTTATATATAAACACCTCTATTTTTGATTGGTTCTATGGTTATACACTGAAGAAGGCTGGTTTGAATCCGGGCCAAAACCGGTATGTGGAACTTACTTGGTGTTTGAGTAGTTTATTCATAACTTAATAAACTACCATCTACAGTCCATCCTTGTTGCTGGCGTTTTTTTCTTGCTATCTAATTGTTCTCAGCCGTGCAACTCCCTACGTGCAGGAAATACTTGGTTTGTATACTAGCATGCCCCATCTTTACTTGCCATTATTTGGTCACTTCACCTTACAAATGTCCCCTAACTCTGCCAGATTGCAAGATCAGCTCATGTGCACAGCCATTGGAAGTCACATAGTGCCTTCACTATTGCTGTGGAGTCAGGGTTATGCCTGGCACAATGCATGACCTTGACTGTGTTCAGATACAGCCATTCCTAGCGAGCTTTGGATATATGCTTTAGTTCACTGCTGTGTTTCAGGATGACACCCCTCCCCATCCTCAGCCTTTTTGCAGATGCTTGACAACTATGGGCCACATATGAGTGTCATTTTGCAGTATCCCAAATTCAGAACACCATGTCTACCAGCCTAGTTCCTGCTAATGAACAGCAAACCTACAGGTGTACACTGGCACCAGCAAGGTACAGATGGGGATGGTGGGGCTGAGGTAAAGTGAGGTGTTGATCATGCAGCACATCTATCTTTATTAATATTGTCTGTAGGTTTCAGCCTTGGTATTGGTACACCATTACACATTGCAACACAAGCCTTTGGGACACTTGATGTTATGCACATGCTGCCTGTAGAGAGCCCTGGATGATGTCTCCTGTGGAACAATTCTTCCATCTGGTTACCCAAACCCATAGGCCACACTTATGCAGAGTCCAGGTAATTGTTGACACAGGTACTGCACAGGCAGTACTTGCTAGACATTCCTGCAAGTCCCCAGTGTTGCTGCATGTGTCTGGGCAGCCTCCATGACCAGTTTGCAACATATGTTGTCATCTGTCTTGGATGGGCATCTGTTTATTTTCTACACTAATGGTGTCCCATACTTTATAGTCACATACATGCTTGTCTGCACTGTTTGCCATGGTATATGCAATGGCAAGGTAAGGCTAAGTCTCCCACTCCTGAGTGCTACCTTTTGGATATGGGATCCATTCCATGGTTTGTAAGATGTGTGCAAGCCATGGCTGCCTCTTTTGCAGGTGAGTGGGCAAATCTCATGGACATACTTCTTGGACTGCAGACCATTACTTGGTGTGACATTGGGGACCTGTACTTGATGGAAGATGCATGCTCAAGATGAGTGAATGCTGCATTACCTCAAAAGCTGCTTTCACAGTATGTTACTTGGCGTGTGCGCACACATATGCTTCCATTGTTTGTTAAGGTATGCATTCCCCATATTTGTTGTCCTAACATAGGATTCCATCTTACACATTCATTGCTCATGTTAGAATCACATTACAGGTTGTAGAAGTTCTGGAATGTGGTATTGTGATATGCTGCTGTGTAGATCTGTCACAGTTGCCATTGTAATACTGGTATATGCACTCACTGTTGTAGCCACTGTGTAAGGGTAATGTTTTAGACGTGTCCCTACTGTAGGCCATGTGTCCCACTATTATGTTCCTCTCTGTCCACACATCTTGTACTGACAGGTTGTTAGTTATACTGCAGGATTCTTACATACCCTTCAGATATGCCACCACGGACACCACTGTGATGCAGTGCAGTTAACAGCAACAATAAGTGAACATGTACAGCATGCATTATGGGTAGGTGTGTTAAATGTGTGCATGGCAAATGCCATGGCCATAACATGGCCAGTGTATTGCCAAACCTGAACAAAAGACATCCATACTCACCACCTACAGGCTGCTGCCCTGGACGCATACCAGAGGGACCTACATAGTTGTGTGAGAGATGTGATGTCAGTAGCCACATCTGTGGCATTGGTACAGGATGGGAGCAGCATTTCAGTACATCAACAGTACAAACCCACAATACTACAGATTATGCACATCTGTTCATTACTACATTGCAGTGACTGACTATGTTATCTGACATATATGTGAAGATACTTTACAGATGAGGATGGATAAGCAACAGTGGTCTACTAATGTGCCCTGGGGCCTTACCTGTATGCTCCTTATCCATTGTGTGGGTAGCACCCACCTCCAGAATGCTATCTTCTGGTTCTTGACTCTGCTGACTGGTGGATACCCCAAGGCTGGCAAGGAGCTTCTCCACATGTGTCAGTGGGGGCTGGATGGCATGATCCCCACCTGTGGCTAGCTGGTCCCTCCTAACTGCAGCAGCATGCTGATAGACGTGCTGGATGAGGTCAGTGCAACGATGACGCACCTGCTCATAACTGTAGTTATGCAGGCCGACATTGTTTACCCTGTGGACAAGCTCATTCCACAGAACAGTCCTCTCCTGCAGATCACAGGCCATATGGCCAAAGAGAGTTCCATGGTGCTGCACCAGGAAGTTGATGAGAATGTTGTTCTCTTGTGGGGTGAATGCCGGCAGTCACTCTCTTGACATGATACCTGCAAGACATAAACAGGCAAAAAGGTCTGAGGACCTCATACTGCAAGGATTTATAGTTGCTAATTGACATCTCTCTTTCCTCCCTGCCATATCTGCATAACTAATCTGAACACACACATCAATGGGTATGTTTACACCAAACCTTCTGTTGGGAAATATATCCTATTGTGCAAGAAATACTAAAATATGTTTCTATTCATGTTCCACATTGAAACACTATCATTGGTGGCCCGTTGCTAACAATGTAACCTGCATGCCATTGTAATGGCCACTGTGGTTCCATATATGCATGTGTTGTTTGCTATTCAACTGTTCCAAATCTGGTGTTTTGGGTTACTGGGAATATGCATGCATGCTATTATAACTAATCCTGGATTGTGTTGACTATTACTACCCACATATGTTCTAAAACTGCAACAAAATAGCATGTTTGGGAAGGCTGTTCTCAGCAGAACCATCTCTCCCACCTCATCTGGCAATGGCACCAGGCCACAGCATGTCTGGGACCCAACCTGGGACCTCATCATCTGCTGGTCCTGCACACTACCTTCAGGTGGAACCACCTCAGGGGATGGGTCCTGTCCCCCCTGGGAGCGCGCACAGACAGGATCCTGTAACCTGAAGTCAGGTCCAAGGTCTGGTGCATAGGAAGCTCTGCAAAGAATTGTGGGATCTGCTACACCACCTTGAGGCCATTGTGACACGGTTACATATTGAAAGACCGAACGTGACAAAATGCAAACGCTTAGATGAGCAAAAATGCCACAAGTCAAAGTTTGCTTAATTTTAATGCAGTACAGTGAAGATCGGAATATTTGCCCTTTCTTCACCGTAGTGCAATCTCGGAGATGGAATATATATTTAGTGGGGAGTGAGGGTGCACCACCCACAATAATGTTTTCGATTTGTGTCATTTTCACTCATCTGAGCGTTTGCACTTTGTAACTTTTGGTCTTTCAATATAGACCCTCATGACAAACATAGAGGTTCAGCCTGCTCCTCCTGCTCAGCCCCCAGCACAGCCACCTTCAGATAAGCCTATTACAAACCTATGAAGTTTGTTCATGATACATTTCACATTACCATGACTGTTCTGAAGGTGGTGGGGTCTGACACACATGTGTCTATCATGACTTCATTACTTCCACCTTCAGCTATTTGCCAGACTAATATACATGTCTGGAGGAACAGAACAAACACTATGATGGCTTACATGTTGTCATTCTGTGCAGATCTGCACAGTTGATAGGTATGGCCTACTACCCACAGGGCCAGATGCTATGTCCATAGCAGTTATTCAGGAGGACATTGTTACAGCAAGTCTTGATGGCACATATCAAGCTTTCGAAATCATCTGTCCTATTATTACAGACCAAGTACTACATTCAATTACATGCTGACATGTTTCAAATACCTGTTTTATTGGTATGCTCTTTTCTGTGTTGCACTTCAGGATGTCTCCCTTGTTTGTTTTTTTTTTCTTTTTAGTATTATTTTTTTTTTACTATTATTTCTGTTTTTGCTGTGTGTAGATGATGCTCATGATCAGATAATGGGCTCAGCATCAATTTGTTTTCCTCACTTGCTAATTGTATGCAGCCAGCTGTGTAGTACTTCCAATAGCCAATGTCATAGTAACCCACTACTATAAATGACTACATCATGTGGGCTTTGTCCTTTTACCTTTCCTGTATGGAAAACATCCTTCCTATGTGTGGGCAGCAGTGTTACAGACAACAGGTAGCAATACCTCTTACAACAGGACTTGTGGACACAGGCCAAATACATGTTTGTATAAGGTTCCAGGTCTACAGACAGTGTGAGTACTGCTGTTATATGCATTGAAAACTGCTGGTTTTACATGGTTTGCGTATACATGCTAGTTTTGCATGGAATGCTGTTTGTCTGCATATTTCTCAACTGTGGGCCTATCCACATGATGGCCAGATGATTGGCTTTTATGTTTTGTTTGTTCACCACACATGTCTTCTGTCTGACATATCAGTGACATTATCTCCGTTGACTGCTATCGGTACATGGCAACATCCATTTGTGTTTCTGACTTCATATTCCTGAGTAAGGGTATGTTGCAAACAATCCTGTAACACCAGCAACTTTTACAGTATATAACAGCACTATTGCAAATATGGTCCTGTGTTCCAGCCTCTGTCTTCCACATATATACAAGGCTTTGTCCAGATGTCATGCATTAAGAGGTTGTTAGGTAATGGCCTATCAATATTTAGTGCTGGCATCCCTGCTATCATTCCAGAGAGGTTGTGGACTTCCACACAAATTGTGGGGTAGGTTCCATATATATGAGGGCAGCAACTGGACAAAACGTGTGTGACCTTGTATATTCCAGAGGTCAGTGTATGGAAAACACTGTTATATGCCCTTGTAAGACACTTTATTGACCTAGGCTGTTACAACATGTGAGGGATATCAGTGTTAAGAAAGATTGAGGTATATGGCTGTACATTTTCATACATTTCACCATGGGAACAATGGTGGGCTACAGCTTACTGTCTTACACACAGTTCTGTTTGTCAGTGTGATAGTGACGTTTTTAGTTAAGCATTGTTATGTAACAGATACATTTACATTGTGACAACTAATACTTTTCCCCCTAGGGGTTGAGTACAGAGTGTAATTGGAGGCTGCTGAACTACATCTGTAATTAAGTGTTGATTGGTCCTTATCTTCAAGGCAAGTGTTTTTTAATGTTGTACTACTTGAAAGCCTTAGCCTGGACAGCAAAGCATGTTATGTTTTTTAACATTACTCTATCAAATGTTTTGTTTGAGAGTTGCATTAATCAGTTATTATGTATTTCAAACACCTAACTGCTATAAGAAATGGCATAAACAATTAAATCAATTATTTATCAGGCTGTGGATGGTAATTCATTACTGAAATTAAGCAGAAATTCCTTAGGATTTCAAGAGCAGGATAAGTTATTTCTTACACTTATTTCAATGAATTGCACTTCTGTAACACTTTTAATTGTGCTATACAGTTAATCTACTACATTTTGTACAGTTATAAAGCTTTTTTACTGTTTCACTGCATTTATGTACTGTTTTATACTGTTTTAACTGTATTTTTCATTGCTAGATACTGTTTCATTACTTTCATTGCATGTTTACTGACCTACTTAACTGTAAACTACTTTTTCATACTGAGAGTTGTATTTTCTGTTTGTGAGTGCTCTATCCGTGCTTTTCTGTGCATTTCTGATTTTATGAGGTTTCTGTGCTCTAGTCTAGTCTGTTTACAGTTAAAAGCATTTTCTAGAGTCTGCTTGCTCCTTGATCTGTTTAAAACTTTCATTTAGTGGCTACAGCTAGTAGTTGTAATAGTTTTAGTTTCCCACTCCCCCCTCCCTATTGTTGTGGTGTTAGTTTTAGTTTCCCTATTGCCGTGGTGTTCTTATACTTGGTGGCTTTGCAGTTGCTTGCCCATACTGTATATTTGATCTGGGACACTCATCCCAGTCTAATGTCATTAGCACATTCAATCTGATAGAGAGAGAACATTTGTGAAGGCCAACCCACTCAGATTTTTAACCTTGAATTAACCTCTGTTCCAGCTTTCTCCATTTCCACTTTACTGAAAAAAAAATTCTAAGCTTGTTTCCCCCCTTTCCTCTAACAAGTCTAGTCCAGATACAGATTTGCTGTATCCAGGACTGTTTGTAAGCTCCTGAGCCCACCCCACCCCCCCACTTAACTAGGGTTAATCTATTCCCGGCGCCATAAAGTCTGTTCTTCAAATTTTCTCTTACAAGTAGCCAGCTTTTTAGTTTTAGCACTCAAATCTGCTTTTTTTCGAGCTCAGCACTTGTTCAGAACTTGTAAGCACTAAATAAGCTATAAATTACTACAACACTCAACTTTCCTCACTTGTCTAGAGGAAAACAGTTTTTAGTACTTAATAAATAAGCATCTATCCAGGCATGTCTAAAGGTCAGCTCCCAGTATTTTCTCCTGTCTACCTAATGAATCTGGGCATCTTGGGGCAATGCAGCAATTGCCTCATGTACATAGACAACCCTCTCCTCCTACCACCCAACACTACAACCTGTGAGAGATGCACTTATATAGCCAAACTGGAAGCAAAGTTCTCTTCACCAAAGATTGGACTAGACAGTCAAAAGGAGAAGGTAAACACTTGCACTTCACCACACTCATCACATAGGCCATCAAAACCTACACCACCAAAACACACATGTAGAAGCACAAAACACACACCTACATTCACAGAGACTCTCAATAAAAATCTGCCTAAACAACCGAGACCTCCAAAGCAGAAATGCTAGCAACCTCCAATCCCCCAACACAACCCAAATGACAGCCCACAAACTCAGTGTGCCACTCAACTACAACCCATAAGGCATAACATACCCAACACTTTAGTCATAGGTGACTCTATAGTCAGGCACACTGATGTTCCACTCACCAGGCTAAACAAGGAGAAAGTTACTGTCAGCTGCCTGTCAGGTGCCAGGATCCACCATATAACACACGCACTCAGGTCACTCCACAAGAACAAATATGACTCTGTCATTCTCCATGTTGGTGTGAATGACCTGAGATGTACCTCCCTAGACTACATGAAAAGAGACATGGAGAAGCTCTCCAATCTTGTAGCCCGGGCAGGTATGACCCTAGCCCTGAGTAGCATCCTGTCATCACCCAGAATGATACCACAGTACAAGGACAAAATGATTGACTTCAACAATTGGATAAGCTTCTGGTGTCATTTTAAGGGAATCCAGTATCTGTCTGCCTGGGATGACATGATCGACAAACCACAATGCTTTGCCAGAGATGGCCTGCCCCTGTCGCCCTTGGAATTCCAAATACTGGCAAAGGCTCTTGCCACCTCTATAGTGCCTTTTTTAGGCAAGGTTCAAATGACAAATTCACCACCATAACAGGTACAAGCAAGCAAAATCTGAGGGTAATGCTACTCAATGCTAGAAGTCTAAACCTCAAAATGCACTCACTCGAGGCACTCCTTAAAATGGAGAACATAGACATCTGTGCAGTGTCAAAGCTGCATTACCAGGCGATAATTCATACCACACCTTTTGCCCACCTAACCCAGACTAAAACACTAAAGGCAGGGGCATGTCCATATTGATTAAGGATGTCCACACCTCCAAGCTAGTTGCTCAGCATAATGCATCAGAGATTATCCAAGTGTAGCTAACTCTGGGCAAGACCGCAATCCAAATTGTAGCTTGCTACAGACCCCCCCCACCATGCCCCAGGATTCCCACTCCCAATACCCTAATAATGGGTGATTTCAACTATCCCACCATTAACTGGGAAAACTACTCATGTACCAACTTTTTCTGGAATTCATAAATTCCAACTCCTTGGATCAACTTATCCACACCCCCACCAGGGGCAGCAATATCCTAGACCTGGTCATTACCAACATGGGCAAATGGTGCTCCACACCAGAGGTCAATTCCTCATTGGTCAGATCCAACCACAAGCTAACCACCCTAGACATCCACATCCTGCCCCCACCCCCCATTAGGGAAACAACCATAAAAAACTTTCTCCGAGCCAACTTCATGCTTCTTAGGACAGAAGTGGCAAACTTCACAACACCCATGCAGATGGATAATAGAGGTACGACTGCTGAATCCTACACAAATACACTTTATAAGCACTTACATCAGTGCATGGATCATGCTATCCCTAACAGAACTAAGATGCTATCCTCCAAAAAAGGAAGCCAATCTGGTGGTCTTCTGCCATAAACAAACTCTACAACAGAAGAAAGAAACTGTTGCAAAAAAGAATAAAATCCTATGATTGGAGGAACTCCCTGGTCAGCCTCAGTAAGAAGCTGAGATCCCTCATAAAATCCACCAAAGCTAGTTATGAAAACAAAATTGCCACTGATTCTAAAGACAACCACAAAGCATTCTACAGTTATCAAGAATCTCAATAGCAACACTCAGATCTGCTCTGAGTTACAGCACAATGGCACTAAATATACAGAACCAACTGATATTGCCAACATTCTGGCAGACAGGTTCAGTGCTAACTTTGCCCCTCCTCTCACCCCTTAAAGGGCCCATCTCTATACCGGAAAAATGCAAAGTTCCCTTAATCACAGCTGCACAGGTAAAAACCTCAATCTCCAAAGCCAAGAACACAGCAGCCATGGGACCTGACAACATCCCAGGCTGCAATCTACATGAATTACAGAATGAACTGGCACCCCACCTAAGTACCATGTTAAATTATAGCCTCACCTCAGGCTTTGTGCCCATTGAATGGCACACTGTGACAGTTATCCCACTCCACAAAGGGGGAGCCATGACAGACCCTGGGAACTACAGCCCTATTAGCCTGATGAGCCTGGTCTGCAAGTCCATGGAGTGTATCATCATGGAACTCATAAACAAAGACATTGGTAAACCCCAAACTCTGGACCCCACACAGTTCGGGTTTCTAAAAGGTAGATAATGTCTCCTAAACCTGATAGACTACTTTGAAGCAGTCACCAAAGCCATAGATGAGGGTAAGGTGGTTCACACAGCCTATCTAGATCTCGTCAAGGTTTTCGATACCATCCCCCACTCTGGAATTATAGATAAACTCACTAAACTAGGTATAAATCCCTATGTCACAAGATGGGTTGCCAAGTGGCTTACTGACAAAACTCACACTGTGAAAGTAGCAGACTCCAAATCCAACTTCAGACCAGTGACAAGTGGAGTACCACAGGTTTCAGTCCTGGGTCCTCTCCTGTTTGGTATCTACTTCTCTGAAGTACAGGCTAACACAGAAGGTCTTTGGCTAACAAAGTTTGCAGATGACTGCAAACTAGGAGCCATAATCGAAACTCCTAATGATGTGGACATCCTATAAAAGGGCCTCACTGAGAAAGATGCCTGGTGTTACAGCCATGGCCTCAAGCTCAATGCCAAAAAGTACATTGTCATACTCTTTGGTAAAAACTCTGTACCCATGAACTACCACATAGGCAGTAGTCTACTTAATACTGAAAGTGTGATAAGAGACCTTGGGACACAGGTGGACAGAAGTCTCTCCTTTGATAATCACATCTCCACAGTGGTCAGGAAATCCTTCTACATGGCATACAACATCACAAAAGTTTTCTCATCCAGACAAAGAGGTCAATGTTCCCCTCTACTCATCACTCATTAGACCCATTATAGAGTACAATGCCCCTTTTGGTATGTATCTCACAAGTCATCTACAACAACTGGAAAGGCTGCAGAAATACCTCACAAAGAGGATTACTGGCCTCAAACAGATGCCCTACGCAGACTGTCTCAAAAAATTCCAGCTTTACTCCGTTGCATATCGTCTACTCAGAGGCGATCTCTGCCTAACTTACAAAGCTATGTCAAACTCAGAGCTGTTGGACATGCTCCACTTAAAGAAATCCCAATCTCTCCAAGCTGCATGCTCTAGGGACATAATCCTTATCACCACAATAAAAAGAACATGCTGGAGGGATAGATTCCTATCCCAGAGACTTCCCATACTCTGGAACAGACTACTTATCTATGTCAAACAGAGCTCCTCATTAGCACTCTTCAAGAAAAATCTTGATGATTGGATGGGAAATAGGAAATTCACCCCGGGATCACAGGAAAATAATTTTCTTGAGTGGCAAAACCCAGGGTACCTTTTTGGCTAGGCTTATATAGGCCTAGGGCCAAAAGCCTAGTACCTGCCTATGAACCTATGAACCTATAGTACACAAATAAACATTTCTGTGTATGCAGAGTTGTATATGGTGTCATGTCATTAACATTGTGTGTGGTTATATGTTTCATGCAATAATTTTTATTTGTAGGAATGAATCCAAGACTGGCCATTTTAAAAGGTGGAAAATGTAGGAATAATGGCTGTTTGATATGCTGTGCACCCTCTATATATACTCTTCTTATACATAACTGTAAGTACTAACATCTTTATATGTGTATATGTGTATAGACATACATATATATATATATATATATATATATATATATACACACACACACACACACATGTGTGTGTGTGTGTGTGTGTGTATATATATATATATATATATATATATATATATATATATATGTATGTATACATATATATGTATAAATATATATGTATATGTATATGTGTGTGTGTATATGTATCATTGAAATGTTTAGTTTTTCCACATTGTACATTCCCTATGGTAGACTGACTGTTCTGTATGATATGTTACAGATATCTTGACATCTTACAGCTGAGATGGCTTACTGTTAACTTGTTGTGGGTGTGTTGTGCAGGGTTCTGAGTTCAAGACTTGAAAGTGTTGGGTATTGTGTAGCAAGGCATATCTGTTCAGCTGTGGAGGAGGAGAAATGGCAATAATTACAAGAGATCCCTTATTTGGGCCACTTCACCCTCATTAACAGTGCATTTGGTCAGTTGTTTTGCAGTGAGAGGTTCAGATTGTGGTTCCTATGTGCGAATGCAATATGCATTTATATATATAATACATATATATATATATATATATATATATATATATATATATATATATATATAACACTTTATAATCTCGAAATACTGAAATGTCGAATTTCAGTATCTTGAGACTATAAAGTCAAAGTTTTGAAATAGCAAAAGTGCATAAACACGAATTTGAATATCTCGAATTCGTGGTTATGGCTTTATGCTACATAATCTCCGGGGCTGTATATGGATGGTGTGCAGAGCCGTGTGTGAATTATGGTGTAGTGTCAGGTAAATGAGTGTTTTGTAAGGGTTTTGGGTGGGAGTTTGAGTTTATGTGAGTGTGCTAATATGTGTGATATGTGTGTGTGTGTGTGTGTGTGTGTGTGTGTGTGTGTGTGTGTGTGTGTGTGTGTGTGTGTGTGTGTGTGTGTGTGTGTGTGTGTGAGTTTGCTTTTGTTTTCTGTTTGTGTGATCTCGGAGTTAGTATATAAGTTGGGAGTGTGGGAGGTGCAGAGGGGTGTTGCCTCCCTCCTTATTTGTGATATAGTTTTGTGGATGTGTGTTGTTTTGTTTGTTTATTTTCTGGTGTGTGTGTTGTGGTATATGTGTGGTCCAGTATTAACTGTGTTTTCAGTGTTTTAAATTTCACAGTTTTGGGCTTCGGGGTTTTGGGCTTTCGGTGTTGTATGGATTCGATTTCATGGTCTTGAAAAACTGAAAGTCAAGATTTCAGTCTTTCAAGATTATGAAGTGAATCCATATATATATATATATATATATAGAGAGAGAGAGAGAGAGAGAGTGAGAGAGAGAGAGAGACACACACACACACACACACACATATATATATATATATATATATATATATAGTCTGTCTACATATATACATATATATGTCTACATATCTAGATATATATATATATATATCTACATATATAAATACATTTTTTCTACTATTGAATGACTGTGCTGCATATGTTTGAGAAAACATTATGTTTATGTACAGCTCAAATGGCGTAGTAGTAAATCACTGTGGCTATGGTGTGCAGGGTCCTGGGTTCAAGACTTGCAAGGACTGATTATTTTGTTGCTGGGCAGAGCAAAGGCTGTTGGATACAGAGTGACTAAGGCACTTTTAAGCAGTTGTAAGTTGGTTTGCGTGGGTTTGCGCAATGGTAAGCAATGCTAACTTCTGGTTAAATATGCTTGCAGCCAGTTAGCTGGAAAATAGCTTATTCTGTGTAGGCATTGCTTACCGCTGCACAAACAGGCTTAAACCCACTTACTACTGCTTATAAGTGCTTACTCCCACTTACCCTTGCACTAATTTCTTTAAAAGAAGAGAAAAAGGGGTGATAGGAAAGTGGTGAAAAAGGGGACATGCAGAGAGAAAGACAATAGGGAAAGTAACTAGGGATGTGCAGGACAGATGTAGGGAAGGTTCATAGCTGTCCATTTCTTCTACAGCAACCACTGTGCATGTAAACCAAATTTGGAGGTAGATTTGGACACTCAAACCTCTGATAGAGGGGTGAGGACAACAATAATATGTTGTGAAGTCAGTTAGACCAGATTACATGTGTCCAGTGGACACATGTGCTAAATGGACAGCTATGCATGGGGCAAGATGTTTTTTTTTCAGAACAGATGTCCCTTTTTTTTAAGATGAGTGTGCGATGTTGGGGAAGGATAATTGGTATATTTGGGGTGGTAGGTTGGGTAGGAAGACAGACAAGACAGTATACAGGGGTGGTATAATGACACATGTGGGGGGTACACACCTTGGACAGGGAGGGGTTTTTGGAAGTCAGAAGCCCATGAGTCCCCAAATGGAAACAGTGGGACATGAGGTCCCCACCCATGGACAGTTACCACTGCACCTTCACGGCCCTGAAGGTGGTCGTGCTGGGGGCTGGGTAGGAGGGGCAGGCTGACCCTCTAAATGCATCATGTGGCCCTCAAGCTGGTGTAGCAGATCTCCAAACTCCCTGTGAAGCTTGCTACACACCAAGCCCTAGACCTGACTATGGGTGATAGTTTCCTGTCTGCACCTGCTCCCAGAGGGGGCGAGCCCCATCCCCTGAAGTGGTTCCACCTGAAGGTGGTGCAGGACCAGCAGATGAGGAGGTCCTGAGTTGGGTCCCAGACGTGCTGGAGCCTGGTGCCATGGCCAGATGAGGTAGGACAGGTGGGTCTGCTGGGACCAGCCTTTCCAAATGTGCTATGGTGTTGCAGTTTTAAAACATATGTGGCTTAGTAATAGTCAACACATTCCAAGATTAGTTTTAACAGCATGCATAGATATTCCCAATAACCCAAAACACCAGATTTGGAACAGTTGCATAGAAAACAGAACACATGCATATATGGAACCACAGTGGCCATTACTACGGCATGCAGGTTACATTGATAGCAGCAGGCCACCACTGATAGTATTTTAACATGGAACATTAATAGAAACACATTTCAATATTTATTGAACAATAGGACATATGTCCTAATAGTAGATTTGGAGTAAACATACCCATTGATATGTGTATTTAGATTATTGTTGCAGATATGGTGGAGAGGGGAGATGTCAATTAACAACTTATATATCCCTGTAGTCCTCACAACTTTAATGGTCATTGCTCTAATCAGTAAGGTAGAGGTATTATTACACTACTCTATGGCCTTGGTTTGACCAGTGGTATGTTTGTAAACAAGTGTATACTTCAATAGTCTTATAGCTAAATTCTACATCTCTTACCTGGTATACCTGTGGAGGGAATGTTTGTTAACAATACCTGACTGTTTCTGCACATATTTCCAGATTCTGAGTTAATATTATGGACACACCTCTCAATCTCTTATTGCACACTCTCTGGTCAAAGCTTGACAACATGGGGTGGAAATGGGACATATTTTGAATATTGCTCTCATAAACTTTTGGTATGTTGCTAGAGTGACCACATTGTTTTCATATACATTTTCTGAAGGTTTTGAGGTCTGAAAATCAAATATATGTCATTATCTGCTGACTACAAATCTGAGAGCATACCACTGATTTGCCACAGGGACAGTGGAACAGGCAGAAAATCTGAGCCAATTATCTGGACATTCTGAAAGGATGTGTACAGTTGAGAGGTATGATTATGCATAGAGCTTACTACCACTCCCAGGATTTAAACCATGGCTGTGTCTGCTAAAAATACAATTTAAGTCACAGTAGAGTGTGCTATTTGGATATTGCTGTCTATCTCATCAGTGTTTTCTGTCTAAGTCTCTTGTGGTTGTACACTCTGAGCTTGTAATTACAGCAGTCTTATACAGACATTCCTAGACATTTTTATCATGCAACACAGTGTGGGTAACAGTGGTTAATACAACATTATTATTCAAAGAATGCAACACTAAAAATGCCATACGATACCAGAGTAAACACAACCAGTCCAGGATTTAGAGCTTTATTGCCAGGCAGTTACAGTTTAAATATGACCTATATGGGATTATTACTGTCATATTGTCTGGTTTATTCAGTACAAACCATACACAAAACAGTTTTTTATACTGGCAGTTGACTTTCTACTACTTTTATATTTATTTGGTATGACTACTACAAGCAGGATTGTTACTTACCAGCCTTGCGACACAGCCTTTGCAGCCTACTCACATGGGCTTCCTTTTTCACAGCTTGCTCAGCTGCAGCTGTAAGAGAAATAGAGAAATATTTAGCCATACCTATCCATCATATATACAGGCTGGACATTATTAAACAGTTACTGGTATGAGTACTTACACACTGCTAGGACATCACCCCTCTGCCTAGATTCTTGGATCTACTGATCCAAGAGCTCCCTCTTCCTCCATTTCAAGTCAGCAGAGTGGTGCCTGACCTGTTCTCTAGTCAGAGGGATACCAATGGCACTGGTGAGGTCACGAGCAAGATGGTCCCAGGCTTCTGCTTTATATTGGGAGCCCTGGTACAGGCCCTGCAGCAGTCACCTCATCATGGTTTTTTACCAAGAGTCCTGCCATGACCTTGGACTCCTGGATGCCCTAATGCTGCACCAGGAGCAATCCCTCTCCAACTCCAGCCATGGTGCCTACAGTAGGAAGCTGCAACGAGTTATGAGCTGTATTCCTGCCTGTGGGGTTTAAATATGGCCAATTTCCTGCCCTTTGCTGTGATTTGATGGTTTTGAATATGCTGATCTAAGCTAAGCTATGGGCATACTTGCTTAGCTAAGGTTGGCATCGCTGAAAGGTGCAGGTTCAGCACTGCTTAACAATGGGCAAATCCTTTAGCTGGGCTACTCATTGCTTAGCAGTCATATTTACACAATGCTTACACCTGGTAAGCAGAGCTGTGCAATGCTTAGCATTGTTTATTTTTCATTTTATAGACTATTTGCTGTATGGCATTGATTCATCATTCATTACATATTATAAATTTGTTTAATATCGCTGACATTCCCCAATGTGCTTTCATTACATTTATTCATGTGTGACTATACTGTATGGGGTACTTGTGTTTATATGGGGATTTCACCACTTTATTACACTTTCACCTCACATCTGGACCTATTGCAGTACTCCGGTTAACAAATATATGTTATTTAGTAGGTCATACAAAAAAATTGTTTATGCACTGCTGTCACATTTAAAATGTGAATTAGTTATAGTGGGGATTGAACCAGAAATGGCTCCTCACAAAGCATACAATCTAACCATTTTACTATTGCAATACTGTTTATGTTGGATGTCTCTTGCTATTTAACTTTTTGTGCTGTTTAAGCTGGACTAAGAGTAGCTAAGCAATGGGCACACCAGCACAGCTATGCTTAAACTTTATCACATTTATAAAAAAAAAAAAAAGTTTTGTTGTTTTATTTTATCTATACCCTTCAGAATATCCCTGCTAATGCTATACCTGTTATTTTATCAGTTTTCTGCTTCATGGTGGGCATACCTCTCAACCTCTTGGAGCAAAAACTCTGGACAAACTCTAAAATGATGGGGGGACAAATTGAGGGACAGATTTTAAATATTGCTCTTACAGTCTTGCATTAGCATGGATTTTCTAAAGGATGTGGAGTCTTTTAAATTCAAATGTTTGTCATTATTTTATGACTTCGATCCTCAACTATTTTACAGAGAGGTACAGATTTTAGGAGCAACACACCAAAATATGGGACAAAACTGTGGACATTCTGTGAAAATCTGTACAGCTGGGAGGTATTCTGATGTGTTGGGGGTGTTATGAGCATTCTCGCTCATTTTAATTGCCAAAAGGCAAGTATGGAGTGCAGGGGCATGTGTATTGTGAGAGCTCTACTCTCAGACACACCCCCTACACTCGTATACAGCCCCATGTTAGTTTAAGAGCACAGGCGGCACGCCTTCATGAATATGCAAGGCGCGCTGCCGTGCTGTGCAGGAGCAGTCCCTGCCGTGCAGGAATAACTTATTTCTGCACGGCTGCTTGCTGAATCCCAGGGTTTTTCAGTTCATTAAAGACCTTTGTTCAGTTCACTCTTTAAATAATTCTTGCCAGCCAATCACATTGTAAAATTAATTAAAACACTGAGCAAATTTTAAAGGGGCAATAGCTCAGTTAGACATAAGAATGTTTCATTTTCAGTACAGGTTTAATGCTGTTAATTTTATTGAGACCCAGTGCCATATCAGCTCTAAAAAATGTATCCACTTGTATTCAGCCATTTCAGTTCTTTTTATGATATCACCCCCTCTTCTATCTGAATAAATCCTTTGCAGTACCCTAAATTTAAATGTATGATCATTCTTATTATCTATAATATACATAGACAGGACTGGTAAATGTATACTACCAACGAGAAATATTCTCAGAGATTTTTGAATTTCATAAGTGCAAATACACTTGACCAAATTGTTCCCCTACCAACAAGCATTTCTCCCAGTTGCATGTCCCCATTTGTTGCCACCTCCCTAGTTAAATCTGACCATCGCATTCTTCTCTTCTGTATGAAAAGCTACTTTATGCCCTCTAATAAATCACCTACATTTATGGATTACTCAAAAAACAATTATTTACTGATTTACTGATCATATAGATAACTGTAAATGTTATAATTCCCTAGCAACCTTGTAACTGAAGCTGTTGCCTCCAAATTTTACTCCCTCTTGGACAGTTGCACTATCACATTCATATGAGTCTGGAGTAATGATAATGGCAAGTTTGAAACTAAGCCCGTGTAGTGGAATTACTGTATCAGTAAAGTCTGTAGTAGAATGATTGTTATAAAAGGGATTCAAAACTGCAAAGTAATCTTCTCAGACACAGGCATAGCTAGGGTGGAGAGAAGGGGACATCCACTCTGTTACAAATTGTTGGGAGGATTGGCGGATCTTGATTGATCTTCAGTGCATACCAGCATTTATATGCAGTCAGAAATGAAGCACTGCAAAGCTCTGTGTGAGTCATAAACTCAAGGAGCCACTTGCTACAAATGTAGCAAGCAGTTTACTACAGTTTAAAAGGTGAAAAGAGCATTTTTTTCTGATCATCTCACTTATGTATGATGAGCTGAGCTTTTTGCTTCTCAACCTCAACTTAAAGTTGAGGGAGGCACACTGGATCAGGGGATGGCATCTAATGCAAAAATAGGTTTTTACACCTCTTTTTTTAGACTTAACATTAGGAAATGTAAGGCCAACTATGATCTTAGGACTGTAATTCAAAAGACAATCATAAGCCTTCTCCAGCTATATTAGGAAGATTAAATGTAACCATCAGTTTCTGTACTGAAATTAAGCTCCAATGGTACCATTTTGTCAGACCCCAAGGGCATTGTTAGTAATCTTGGGTACAAATTCTCTTCCATCTTCATGCCACCTACCTTCCCCTCTGTCCCCACCATTTCCCCTTACACCCTTTTCTGAGACCAGTTTGAAACAAGTCCTTTGGGCATTTTCAAAAATAAAAAAAATACTACTCCATCAGATCCTGACAAAATTTATGGTGTCTGATAAGAAGTTTAAAGTCCTAACTAGCAAATCCCCTCCATCACCTCCTTAACCTGCATCTCTGTACTGGCTATGTCCCTGAGGTGTGGAGAATGGCAGTTGGGGTGTCCTTGCATAAATATTTCTCTTCAATTGACTCTGGGAATTACAGAGGAATTACCTTCACTAGCATTATTTGCAAGGCTATAGAATATAGTATAGCTGAACTAATAAATAAAGACATAGGTGACCTTATATCCCTGGATACACACTGGTTCAGCTTTGTAAAAAATTACATCACGCCTGCTTAATCTAGTTAAGTTCTTGGAAAGGGTTACTGAGGACATGGATAAAGGGCATACAGTCCACATTCTTAATCTGGATCTTACCAAGGCCTTTGGCACAATCTCCCATGCTGGGATCATTGACAAACTCTCCCAACTCAACATTAACCCATACAGACTGGGGCTATTAGCTCTAGACATAAAAAATGTCATCAGTGGTGTCCCATGAGGTTCTGCTCTGGGTCCTTTCCTCTTTGGCATATATTTCTCAGACATAAATGCAGATTTCAGTGAACAATTGTTAACCAAGTCTGCTAATGATTGCAAATGGGGGCAGTTAATAAATCACATCATGAAAATCAAATTTGCCATCAAAGGCTGGAGCAAACAAATGATTGGCGTATCACTCACAGGCTTACCCTAAGTTCCAATAAATGAGGCAAAGTTTCCTTTGGTAAACCTAGCATGACCATCTATACTGCTTACTTATAATACAGATAACATTCCACGTAAGTTGACACAGTTATCAGGGACTTGGGTACATTTGTTGATCCTCAATGCCCAAAGAAGTCATAATCCCACTTTATTCATCCCTTATTGAGACCATCATTGATGAGGGGTAAACTGGGGGCCATAATCAAATCTCCAGCTGACACAAGCATCCTCCAAAAGGGTCTCAGAGAGACGGATGCTTGATGCCAGAGCCACGGCCTCAGGTTAAATGATAAAAAGTGCATAGTCATCCCCTTTGGGAAAAACAAGGTGCCCACAAATTACCACATAGGTGGTAATCCATTAAGTACGGAAGAAGTAATTAGAGATTTGGGGAACAGCGTAGATAGTAATCTCTCTTTGATAATCACGTTGCCAAAGTGGTTAGAAAGACCTTCTATATAGCCCACCTTAACACGAAAGGGTTTGCATCTAGATCAAGAGAGGTCATTGTGCCCCTCTACTCGTCACTCATCAGGCCCATAATTGAATACAATGCCCCTTTTGGGATGTACCTTACCCAACACCTGCAGCAACTGGAGAGACCCCAAAAGTACCTCACCAAGAAGATCATGGGCTACAAACAGATGTCCTATGCAGCTCGACTAAAGAAACTCCAGCTCTACTCAGTTGCTTACCACCTACTCAGAGGCGATCTATGCCTGACGTACAAAGCCATGTCAAACCCAGAATTAATGGACATGCTCCACCTCAAAAAATCCAAGTCCCTTAGAGCTACACGCTCCAGGGACCTAAACCTCTGCACAAAAATAAATAGGACATGCAGGAGGGACAGATTCATTTCACAGAGGCTCCCCTCACTCTGGAATAGAATCCCAATTCATGTTAGACATAGCCCCTCACTGACTCTCTTCAAGCGAAATCTGGACGCGTGGATGGGAAATCGCAGATTCACCCCTGGGATCTCTTCTGTGTCCCTGCTAGACAGTGGCACAGTAAACTAATCTTAAAAGGGTACCTTCTGTGACCTACTTTACAGAGGCACAGTAGGCTACTTTAATAGGGAGGTGGAAGCCAAATACACTCTGGATAGGTTTATAAATGCCCTAGGGCAGATAGCCTAGTATCTACCTATGAACCTATGAACCTATAATGTGCCCTTTGGCATGTACCACACTAAGCAACTAAACCACCTTGAAAAACGTCAACATTTCCTCATCAAAAATATCTCAGATCTGCTACTCTGACAAACTAAAAGCTTTGTCTGTCTACTCAGTATCATAACAGCCTCCTGAAGACTGATCTCTGCTCAACTTTATGTGTTGTGAACAGCCCAGCACTCTTTGAACTCCTTCACCTAAATAGAACTGTTAGTAAAATAACTTCCAGTTCTAGAGACCTTAACCTATTCTACCATAGCAACAGCACTAGATATCATGACAGACACCTAAAACAATGTAGTATCCATTTCTGGAATAGGTTGACCTTGCCAATTAGAGTACTTGTCTAGCAATCTTTAAAATCAGTCTAGACGACTAGATGGGTAATTGTAACTCTTCATTGGGAATACGTGGAGAAAGTCAACTTAATATGGAGCACTGTTAGTCTCAGACTAGCACCAGGTGATGTGCGTGAGCTTTTCAATAGACTCCTTGGCTGTAAGCTTAGTAAGAGCCTATGAATTTGAGCTGCATTGTTATAAGGTTCATAGATAATTACTAGACTTGCAGTCCAAGTGAGCATTGAGAAGCCTAGTTGAAATTTCCAGTTGCCCTAAAGTACTCTCTGGTTAAGGAAGTTGCTCAAGGTCACAGAGCAGGCACCGAGAGCTGAGAAAATCAAACCCTGTACCAAAGCATCTACAGCTCACAGCCTTAACCCTCTGTGCTGACTGTGTGGCTCTTGAATATACACACAGAGTATATAGCCAGAAACTTGAATATATACAGATTCATTAAACTGAAGTAGGATATGTGCCACACCTAGTATGTATTGGAAATAGTTTAGTTTATTGTTGGATGGGAATAGGTATTTTAAATGGTTTAATAATAACTGTGTGATTTTTTTTTTAATGTCTGCTTAGAAAATAAATGTTACTCAGTTATATGACTAGTATTTTGTAATATGACTGGAAAAGCTCAACCAAACTCTGCTGCACCTTGCTGTGAGGGAAAGGTCACTTTGCTGTTGTGTTCTTGTATTTTGCATTATTTTATTGCCGTCTTCTATTTTGTATAATGTGATTTGTTTTCTTCACACTGTGCGTTACTTGTATTCTGCTTTTAGTTGCATATTAAAACTTGGAAAGATACCACAGTTGTGTCTCTTGTGAGTCACCCAGCCTCCCATCCCTGTGTTGTGTTGTTAAACTCAACTGTCTTTCTAGTTGCCTGCACCTTATGTTAATTTGACCATGTATATCCTTCCCTCTCCCCTTTCATTGGCTTTTGTGAGTAAGCACAAAATTATCATTTTGTGAAATTGCCCCCTTTCAACTATTTAAACTTATTGGCCATCCCACTGTATTCCATAGAACCAGAATACAAAGTGTCCACCCCCTCTCAATCTATCTTGCTCATTTAAAATTAGTGGGTCTCACCTCAGATAGCTAAAGCTTAAGTTACCCCCTCTTTCATATCTAACTGCTTAGTGCACACTGCAGTGCTCAGGATATTAACCTATTTTTCCCATCTTGCCTTTAAAATCTACAACACCTATTGCAAGACCACCAATTATTGGAGAGCCCATATTCTGCCTCTCGGTAGTCATCTTGGGATTAGTGCTTCTGTTTTCCTCACAGGGCACATGGACATTATTTCCTGGAGACTGCTGATCACTGGAAAGTCTAATAACTGCTTCATAGGTAACAGCTTGGAATCTGTACTAATATTCTGCTTCTGGTGAGAGAAGGAGAGAGTGCATTGATTTATGACTGTTTCAGGTTGGGCAGTGAGTGTCTGTGCTTAATGTTCCTAATTGGTCTGGTGCTATTCAAGGAATCTACCAGAAAAAGGTTACAATAAGCCTATAGAGCCTTTCATCATCTGGGACAGGACTGTGGAGCATCAAATAGGCTGTGGCTTGCTTCTCATCTTAGGATTGGTCAACATACCTCTCAGCCTCTTAATGCAATAAATCTGGACAAAGCCTAAAATAATGGGGGAACAAAGGCCCCAAAATAGGGACAGATTTTAAATATTACTCTTATGAACTTAAAAAGTTGCTAGAATAACAGGATTTCTGTTAGCATGCATTTTCTGAAGAATATGAAATCTGAAACTCAAATGGATGTCATTATTTAGTAACTTCAGTCCTCAGAGATTTGCCAAAATATCACAAATTTTATGAAGAGCAGCCCAAAAACTGGAAGTAGAAATCTGAACATTATGTGAAAATCTGGACAGTTGAGAGGTATGGATTGGTGCTAATGTTTTGTTTCTGGTGGGATAAGAATCAAAGGAGCATTATATCCCAGCAGAGTAAAGCTGTGGTGATACCTGCACTAGTAGTAGCCAGGCAGTAGCCATTCACGCGACTCCCCTCTTTTAATTATTCTTGACAAGCTAATTCTTTGTTTTCAGTAAGTACTGCTTAATTCAGAATATCTGCTTAAATACTTCATCCTTAACTTTTAGGGTCTAATTATTAGTCTCCCCTCAAGTGTTGTATAGAGACAGACATCTTGAGTGACATTTTTCCTGTAAAAGTATGATTGAAGTTTCACCAATAGCTAGTTGCACACAGCACTAGTTTGCAATGACAAGCACTGCCCCCAGAGTTGCAAACTGGACAATCCAACATTGCATTACATTCTCATTCCAGCTGTCTAATCAATAAAAAAGAGTCTGTTGCCATGGATATGAACTGTCCCACTACCTCCATTATCACCTTGGTGAATATGGACATCCTGAGGCACTGTAGAAATTGACTCACGTTTACTGACAACCAGTTAATTCTCAAACAAACTGATATAGTATGTGAGAGATGTATTTACATGGTCACTTGAAGCAAATCTCTCACATAAAAGTACTCCTAATGCTAATAAGGTTATCAGTAGTACACACACAACTGCACCCATCACACACAATTCAAAGCAGACATATAGACTCACATATGCTGAGGCACTCAAATGTAACCTTCCTAAACCCCAAAGACCTCCTAGATGAAGTACACATAACAAATATCCTCAGCAGCCCCAAATCCACTCTTTCAAAACAACACCCACATCAACATAGATGGCCACATTTCATGGAGCCTCTACTTCTAAGCCCATAAGACAAGTCACCACACAATCCAACACCCTAGATATTGGAGACTCCATCGTGGGACATACTGATGTCCTTATCACCAGGCTGAATAAGGAGAATGTCATAGTCAGTTGCTTATCAGGGGCTAGGACCTGCCACATTAGACTATTTGAAGAGGGGCATCATGGAGCTCTCGGAATATGTGTCTCAGGCTGGTATGAGCCTAGCATTGAGCAGCATTTTACCTTCTCCAAGAATGATGCCACAATATGAACAAAAGATGACTGACTATAATAACTGGTTTAGTTTCTGGTGTCATTCTAAGGGGGTGCAATATCTGTCAGCATGAAAGGAGATGGTCAACAGACCACACTGCCTTTACAGGGATGGTCTGCACCTCCCCCCACTAGGCTTTCGAGTATTAGCTAAAACATTGTCTTCCCCCATAGTCTCTTTTTTAGGCAATGCCAAAATGAAAGTATGTCTGACACAGCAAATCAAAACCAAGAAAATCTAAAGCTATTCATATTCAGTGTAAGGAGTCTAAACAAAAAAACTCCCCTCCCTAGCAGCTCTCTTTACCCTAGAAAAAGCTGATATCTGTGTGGTCACTGAGACATGGTTAAAAGCCACGAAGAGCACATCAAAAGTGAAAGGTTGTAATGCCTTTCACACATTTAGACCAGCTACTACATAGACAGGAACTAAAAGTGGAGGTATCTTAATTTACATCAAAAATAAATATACCTCAAGGCTGGTCAAATGTGACAATGGACTTGAGCTACTCCATGTTAAAATCACTATAAGGAAAATCCAGTACCACTTCTTTTCAAGCTGTAGGTCCCCCTCTCTAACCCAAGAAACCCATACCATGTAATTAAACTTATGAAAACACTTGCCATCGAACCCAATACAATATTCATGGGTGACTTTAATTACCTCACTATTAACTGGGAATCTTATATGACCCCAAACGTACAGACTCAGGGATTCCTGGATTTTCTAAACACAAACTCCCTGGATCAGATTGTGAATACACCAACCAGGGGTGCAACCATACTAGATCTGGGCCTCACTAATATGGGTGAGTGTAGCACAACCCCTACAGTAATGTCTTCCCTGGTAAGGTTAGACCACAAAATGGTCTCCTTTGAAGTAAAAATAAAACCTGGACCTCCAGCTAAACTTGGAATATCCGGGAACTACTCTAAGGCTAAATTACTGCTATTAAATGATGACCTGGCAAAATTACAAGCCCCATAAACCCTGAGAACACTGCTGCCTGTGCATAACTGTTCACAGAACGTCTATACAAGCACATTAATAGCTGCATAGAGGCAACTGTATATATACCTCTCAACCTGGAAACATCAAAAATTTGGACAAAGGCCCATGAAAAATTGGTACAAATCTTTACACTGATTAACATAAAATTTGTGTTCATAATCAGGTAACCCCACCCACTCCAAAGGAATTGTGGGATACCACCATGCAAACACAAACTGAAGAACAGACAAAATATTAGACACAAAATATAACCAAAATAATAGTGTTTTATTTATATTAGCATTGAACTTGTTTTTTTTCTTTTATAAAAATAAAATGAACTGCTTCCAGACAAAATAATCGGGGCCAGGGAGCACCATCCTAAGATAAAATTATTAGACTGACCAAGATTAATCTAGGTGGCTACTGCTACTGGTCATTATCCTGGTTTAAAATGTTTGATGGCTACATGTAAATGTTTTCACAACTATTTCCCCCAATAGATCCTCCCTGCCTTTAACAATATACTCTTTGGCTGTATTAACTACACCACCACACACATTTTGGTAACCTACAACGACTATGAGGATCATTTCCCTTTTCTATCTTCAGATATATCCGCTGTATATTTTATGACATTTTATTACTTTTTGTTTTGTTTTTAAATACCTTAAATAAGTTATCACTTAAGACACAGTATGCCTACATTAACAGAAAAAAAATCCATATTAACATGTTTCATTTTCATGCATTAGAGATTACATATATGTTTTCTTTCTTTTTTTAACTTATTATTCACTCTATTATATGATCAACTCAAGTCTTGCCTTCCCTTAAACCTTAATCCTTCTCCTGCACATTATTCTGCATGTATCGTTTCCACAAATTCCAGTTATTTATACATAATTTACTCGTACCCTCTTCTAAAGATTCCATCTTTATAGTTAAAATCTAACTTGCAATATCTAAACCAGCTGTAATTTTATTATTATAAGCTGAAAGCATCAATTATCAAAATGTCTTAATGTAAAATACATCTGTTTTGCAAATTGAACCACAGTCAAAATACTTATGTGATAAGGAATGCCAGATGCTACTGAGAAGCACGTTTAAAAAGACAACACGACAAAAGTGATGAAAAATACAAGCACACATTGTTAGAGAGAGAGAGAGAGAGAGAAAGAGTGTAAAACCTGTAGACTTTAATGAACTATATTCAAAAATCATACCACACAAGGTCATTCTTGCTTTTGAGAGGGGGGCACGCAAGTTGTCTGTCATCTTTCTTTAAATTATTGGTCTCATCTCACTAGTATGTTGGTCATGTAGTGTGCAGAATAATTTCTGAAATTCTGGTTTCCAATCCCATTGATCAAATTTGAGTCTTTACTGAAGCTCTGTTCCAGAGGCACAATAACACATGAAACAGAGTCATTAAATAAAAAAATAAATAAATAATACATGAAACAGAATCATTTACTATTTTATGTTTCTGTGTTATGTGACTCTGTTTCATGTTATTATTGTAACTTTGCAGTTTTAGTTTTTTTTATCATGGAAATTATCAGTAATGACATAGTAAACCTCCAGACACTAGAACCAGCCCAGTTTGGTTTCACCAAGGTCAGGTCATGCCTACTTTGCCTGGTGGACTTCTTTGAAAAGGTCACCAAAGCAATGGATGAGGGCAAAATGGCTCACTATGCCTACCTTGACCTGGCCAAGGCATTTGACACAATACCCGACTCGAGCATTGTTGACAAACTCCAGACATTAGGCACAAACTCACATGTCACTGTAAATTAGGAACTGTCATTAAATCTCTCACTGACACAATTGTTCTGCAGGAAGGGCTGACACTGACAAACAACTGGTGTCAGAGCCATGGACTAAAACTAAATGCCAAGAAATGCATAATAGTATCCTTCAGGAAGTCATCTTCCCCTGGTAACTATCATATTGATAACACACCCCTTAGGGTTGAGCCAGTAGTCAGGGACTTAGGGACACACATAGACAGTAATCTAGCCTTTGCCCATCACATGCCTACCATAGTGAGGAAACCATTCTATGCTGCACAACTTATAAATAAAAGGGATGAAGCCATCTCTGCTAGAAGGTGGTCTATCTCTGTCATGGCTAAGGCATACTGAAAGGTAATGTTGAGCATGTGTCATGTGAACAGCACAAAGAAAAACATTTTAAATGTCTGATGTCCTTCTTAACCACTCTTTCAGAAAATAGAAAACAATCATTTTCTTGCCAAAGTCAAATGTTAACACTTTTCACTGTCTCTGCGTTTATACTTTCTGTCACTATAGTAACCAGAATCAGAAAGCGTTTACGGTCATGTATTATTTTCATGCTGCTAAAGCTTTCAAATTGTCAAGATGGCCATAAAGAAATTTGCAGAGTTAATGAATTCTAAGAGGAAAAGTTAAAATGCTGTCATTCAGGTGATTTCAACCAGAAATGAAAGGCACAAATATATCATGTAGAGTACTTGAGGTTAAACTCAGGAGTATATCTATAAACAACGTTTTCGGCATACACTTGACTATACTCAGTTACTACATCTCTATGCATGTTACATACCTTAGGCATTATATGGGTATCTTTATATTACTTGCCTTAGTATTGTTCAGATTCTGCCTACTATATACTTATATCTACTATACTATGATGATTGTCAAACTGATATAAAAACTGGAACTGTAACGAGAATGATTTTTAAATTATGTAAATACTAGGAATGTAGCCATTTAATTATATATTGTTATAACTGTGTTCTGTACTTTACTGCTCTATGAGCCCGGGTTGCGGCTATAAAGGGTCAGTCAACCAGGTTACCTAACTGGTCATCAAATAATACTAAATGAATAAAATAAATAAATCTTCACTAAACTAATACTCTTCAATCTCCATAAAGCATAGTTTGCAATCCTATTTCAATACAATGCTATATCATTTTAGTGTCAAAGTCTTTGTAATAGTATAACATCCATCAGCAAGCATTTTTATCTGCATCTGTGTATACAGACTATTACTTGGAAATGCATAGATATAAATGCGCGCATACGCGCGCACGCACACAGACACACACACACACACACACACACACACACACACACACACACACACACACACACACACACACACACACAGTAATCATTCTGCCCTGCATAACTCTAGCTTCTAACAGCATAGTTTAAATTTAGGTGACAAAGATAGCCAAGTTCATCAAAATTATAGAAATCTTTGAGAATTAACACTTGTCCTTCACACTCTGCCCCACATTAATACCATGCAGGTGCTTTAACGTGAATGAAAGCTGTCTGCCTAATGTGTTCTGTGTCACTGGGCTACAATGCAATACCAACCCTGCTCTTGTGCCCCACAGGGAAGCACAGGTCAAATCTCCTTTGATCAAAATATTCATTTAATGACCACGACGAATGAAACAATAAAAAGCCTCTTTCTTAAACCCTTAAAGCTGATTGAGAATTCTAAGTCCAAAACCCCAAGACAAAGCAATAACTGACATGGGTCAGTGTGGGTGTTCCCTGCTCTAATTATGGCAGCTGGCTGGATAGCTTTTGGCATGGTATCTGCAGACTACTGATCACATGACGTAATCTCTACTAAACTTTGTTTGCTTAATTTGTGGGCTTTGGGTACCAAAGACATGACAGTTTATAACCCTGGTAATGTTTTCAGTTTCAAATATGAAAAGGTTCTGGTGTACAAATAAACACTAAATAATTGTGCATAGAAATTTATACAGAGGTAGTCTTGTTGTCTTTTCTTTCTGCCTTTCTTTTTTTATTTCTGCAATTCTGCATCTTTGTATAGCAATCTTATGCTTACTAAAGGATTAATCCACCAAGTTTTCCTCAATATTTTGCAATGGATACTTGGGAGTCTTAAACAGATGAAACAATACAACAATCTGGTTAAATATGAGAATCTTACTGTCTTTCACTTAAAATAAGTGTTTTGCAGCTATGGTTTCTGTATGTCACTATCATCAAGTGCTCTTATGCAGAAGTGATGTTTACAGGAAATATTGTTTTGCGCTTATAAAAATATTGCCATTCTGACTTAATTTTGGTTATTTTTCTGCATGTGTGATTTTCATTACTGCTGGAGTTTCACTCTATTACTGTTTGTCATTATTTTGTATATGTCTTCTTTTTTAACCATTTTTGTGTATATTCCCAGTCTGGACACATCTAGACATTAGAAAGACACTGCTTGTTCAGTTTTTCTTCACTTTAAAACCATTTTAAACTATTTAAAATTAATATCTATTAAAGTACTCCAACAGTATGCCTTAACATCCTTATTCTATAAGGTCCTTTATAGGTTTAGGTTCATAGGTTCATAGGTTAGTACTAGGCTATCGGCCCTAGGGCCTATACAAGCCTAGCCAAACAATTCCCCGGATATTTCTTCCCACAATATTTACTTCCCTGGACCCCTGTCTAGCAGGGTGACTGACGTGACCCCCGGGGTGAATTTCCTATCTCCCATCCAATCGCCAAGGTTCCTTTTGAAGAGGGCCAAGGAGGCACTCTGCGTGACAGGTATGGACAGTCTATTCCAGGGTATGGGACGTCTCTGAGTCAGGAACCTATCCCTCCAGCATGTTTTGCTCATTGTGATGACAAGGTTTAGATCCCTGGAGCATATGGCTCTGAGGGGTTGGGATTTCTTTAAGTGGAGCATGTCCAACAGCTCAGGGTTTGACATGATCTTGTATGTTAAGCAGAGATTGCCTCTGAGTAGACAATATGCCACAGAGTATAGCTGGAGTTTTTTAAGACAGTCAGCATAAGGCTTCTGCTTTAGGCCTGTGATTCTTTTAGTGAGGTATTTCTGCAGCCTTTCCAACTGTTGCAGATGTCTTGTGAGGTACATACCAAATGGGGCATTGTACTCTATAATAGGTCTAATGAGGGATGAGTACAGTGGGACAATGATCTCCTTTTTTCTGGATGAGAAGCCCTTAGTGATGAGGTGTGCCACATAGCTAAACCACTGGCTCCCTAAAGGATAAACTTAATCAAAGCACCCATGTCTGAGTTTTCCTCTCCCTGTCCACTGTCCACTGTTCATGCCACATTGACTGTTCGTCCCCACCAACCAGTTAAGCTCTGCAGTTAAGGCCTTTCTGTATCTAGACCTACACTCTGGATCTCCTTTACAGGAAATATCACTACCAAACCCACATTATGGTTCTTCAGAACAAGTCTTAGATATCAAGCTTGTACTCCAACAGCTTGTATAGATTTTTAAGTCATTAATTCACAAGCCACAACACGAGTCCTTGTCCTCCCATTATTTTAGGCTTTGTCAAGATTTCTTGCTCTAAGAGTTTGAGAGGAATGGTCTGCGCACCCTGTGAAAAAACATAAAAAAATGACAAATGACCTGAGAATATAGGACAAAAATAGTTTTTATTTTTCTATAATGGTTGCACAAAACAATTATTTTATATTTGAAACACCTTGATATGATATGCAATAATAGAAACAGTTCAAATTTTATAAACTTATGACAACAACATGAAGTCAAGTCCTTTGCATTTGTTGTGGGTATGGCTTATCCTGCAAAATTACGTTTTCGTAAAACATGTCCCACTTTGAGTATCTGAAAAGGTGACAAACATATTGAATGAGATATAGTATTCTCAGGTGAACATCCAGTTGGAGTAAAGTGCCAGCAGTATTCCTTGTTAACTGAATGACTAAAACATAATATTTTATGCCAAAGTTAATTGTACTTTTCTTAACTCAGTTTTGGATTAATTCATGCCCTGCTGGTTCTTTTATATTAATAGCACTCCATTGTTGCCGCACACTCTACAGGCAACTCAACTGCACACTGAGCAGCATCGCCAGATCTCTTCACCCTAAACCCTCAACAGAATAAGCCCCTCTGTTATTCCTACATCATAAACTGATCTAACTTGCCCACTCCCCAACAGTACTATGATATAAACCTGACAATTATTAATGGTCACTTTCCCACCATTGCATTCATTGTGGGTATGGCTTATCCTGCAAAATTACATTTTCATAAAACATGTCCCAGCCTGATTGACTTGGGCATCCTGAGGCAATGTAGTAATTGCCTCATATATACTGACAATGACTTAGTCCTGAAACAAACAAATACCATATATGAGAGATGAATTACACTGCCAGTTTAGAAACAATCCTTTCACATAACAAAAAACAAGACATCAAACAGGCTGTCAACTCACATACTTCACTTCTCACACAAGTTCAGGACATAACATATAACAATAATGCATGCGATCAACCGGTGGATAGTCGAGCAGGTATGGCCAAAAGGAGTGCAGCAACATCTCAAAAATGCAATTGCAAGTGTTGCAAATTGCAAAATCCTGCCCCCTTTTTGACCCATGTTATCACTCGTTTTAGGGTGTAGAACATTCAGAAATGTCGATTTCGGTGTTTTTATGATATTCCAACCGTTCGGCATTCCGGGATTTGCAGAGAAAAGTCGGTAAAATGTATGGTCGAACAATGTGAGCTCGACCATATGATGATAAACCCATAAACCCACATACGCAGAGGTGCTCACTAGGAGCCTACCAAAAGATCAGAGACCTCTCAAGGGCAAATTATCTGCACACACCTCACCACATATAGAAACCACTGCACATGACAACACACATATCAGTGTCCCACTGACTAAGTCCCTAAGGCAGCATTCTACCTTCATTCACGATGATGACACAATATAAACAAAAAAATTATCAACTTCAACATTTGGCTTAATTTTGGGTGCCATTCCAGGGGGATCCAGTATTTGTCAGCCTAGGAAAACATGGTCAACAGGCCACACTGCTTTGCCAGAGATGATCTGCACCTGTCTCCCCTAGGCTTTTGGATATTGACTAAGGTACTTGCCTCCCCCATAGTACCTTTTTTTGACAATGTCAGAATGACAAAATATCTGACAAACTCAAGCTTCTGCTGCTTAATACTATGAGTCTAAACATGAAACTGCACTCCTGGAAGCACTCTTCACCTTGGAAGATGCTGATGTCTGTGCAATCACTAAAACATGGTTCAAGACCGCAGAGAGCACCCCAGCTGTGCAAGGCTACAATGCCTTCCACATGTTCAGACATCAGAATGAGCATGAAAGAACCAAAGGTTTTCAAAGAAAAAGATTCAGAGATTTAAAGAAACTTTATTGTCATTTAGGAAACACAAGTGCTACCTAAACAAAATTTCAAGTGTCAGCTCTTTTACAGGAGAAAATAAACACAAAAAGACAGACATGATAGGTATTAAAGAATAAACAATAATTACAGTACAAAACGAAATATTTAAGTGGCTGTCACACATGCTTGTACACTATTTATTACATCGGACAACACTGACTACTAGATAATTAACAGATGAAAAGAAAAGTACACTATGCGCAGAGGTGAGATTTGGTGATTTTGCACATAAGGAAGCGACTAGAATTGCACTTAAATGAGAATATATTAATTTTAGTATGCAATAAATAAATAGAATTATTGTACGGAAAAAGAATGAGATATTAACAATCTATTATAGTTTTGATATATTCAGATTTATGTCTGCATTACTGAGTCTTATTACAGTTGGATAAAAACTGTTCATGAATCTGGAGGTCCTGAAGCAGATACTCCATAACCTTCTACCAGAAGCAAGTTTAGTGAACCAACCATACACTGGATGAGAAGTGTCACTCAGTATTTTGTGGGACCTCTTTTTACATCTCAGTTCAAAGAGCTCTTGTAAGGTATGAAGACTAGTGCCCACAATCTTTTCTGCTGTTGTTATTATTCTTTGCAGCTTCTTCCTTTCAACCATTGTTCTGTTACCGAACCATACAGCGCAGCTGCTGGTGATAATGTCCTCAATGGCTCCTCTATACAAGGTAATTAGAGCATTCATAGAGAGCTTTGCTTTTCTCAGCCTTCTTAGAAAGTGTAGTCATTGGTGGGCTTTTTTAATTAGCTGGCCTGTGTTTGTACTCCAAGAAAGATCCTCTGATATATGTACCCCCAGAAACATTGTAGTTTGGACTCTCTCCACTTCTTCACCATTGATCTTGAGGGGCAGGTGCATGGCAGAGCTCTTTCTGAAATCAATAATAATTTCTTTTGTTTTATTGATGTTCAGGTCCAAATTGTTGTTATTGCACCATTTAATCAGGGAGGTGACCTCATTCCTATATGCACTCTCGTCATCACCACTTATGAGTCTCACCACTGTGGTGTCATCTGAGAACTTGATGATGTGGTTGTTGCTAGCTTTCATGAATCAGTCATGGGTAAGGACTGTGAACAGTAGAGGACTCAGCACACAGTCCTGGGGTATTCCAGTGTTGATTGCAATACTACCTGAAGTGTTGTTACCAGCACAGGTCCTTTGTGGTCTTCCAATCAGGAAATTGAGGATCCAGTTGCACAGCCCTTTATTTATGCCAAGGTTGATTATCTTTTCTATAAGTTGCATTAGATTCACCATATTTGAATCCCATGCTGAAATCTATGAACAACAGCCTCGCAGTCAAACTGCAGTGGGTCAAAGGAGTGGGGTAGTACTGTAGTCAAATGCCTTTTAACCAGTCTTTTAAAGCATTTCATTACATTGTATGCAAGGGCCAGTGGCCTGTAATCATTTAGGCAGGTGGGGTTGGCTTTTTTGGGCAGAAGGATTATGTTGGTAACTTTGAAGCATGCTGATTATGTTGATAACTTTGAAGCATGGTGGTACTTTTTCCTGGACAAGCGATGTACTAAAGATATCCATCAGAACTATGCTCAGTTGGTCTGCACAACCTTTCAATACTTTCCCCATAATGTTATCAGGGCCAGCAGCCTTCCTGGGGTTCACTTTTCCCAGCTGGTTCCTTACATCCACAGCACTAAAATTAAATACTGCCTCCTTTTGGTCATTGAGAAGCTTTACAGCCCCCAGGTTGTTTTTCTCTTCAAACCCGCCATAAAATGTGTTTAGATTGTCCAGAAATTCAGTGCTATCATCGCACTGAGCTGACTTGGTCTTGTAGTCAGTTAGCTGTTGAATATCATGCCACAGGCTTTTTGAGCTTTTTGCATTCTCGAAGCATCCTTGTATCCTCTTTCCATACTCCCTCTTAGCCTTCTTGATACCCTTTTTTATATTAGCCCTTGCCACACTTAGACCTTTCTTATCCTTTGCCCTGAAAACGGTGTTTCGTGCCCTCAGCAACTCGTACACCTTGCTGTTTAGCCATGTTTTTTGGTTGGCTCTCACTTTAATATTTTTGATGTTTATTACATCCTCCACACGTTTAGATATATAAGCCATAGTTGTCTCAGTATATTCATCTATGTTCACCAGATTGTTCACCGTGGCTGCCACCCTGAAGACATCCCAGTTTGTGGTTTCAAAGCAGTCCCTGAGACTTTTCATGGCTCCTTCATGCCAGACCCCAATTTGTTTCATAGTGGGCTTATCTCTGATCAAGAGAGGTTTGTAAGCTGGTATTAGTTTTATGGAGATGTGATCAGAACCACCCAGGTTTGGTTGTTATACAGCTCTGTATGCCCCTTTTATGTTAGTGCAAGCCTTGTCCAGAGTATTTGCTCCCCTTGTGGGAAAATCCAAAAATTGGTTGTAACTGGTTAGCACCTCCCTGAGATCTGCTTTGTTGAAGTCACTAGCTATCATAAATGCACAGTCAGAATTCTTGCATTGCAGTTCACATATAGTATTATGCAGTATACTTAGTGCTTCAGTGATGTTAGCACTCGGTGGTATATATACAGCTGCTACATAGACACCATTTAGTTTTCTGGGCACATAAAAAGGTCTGCATTTCAGTATCAGAAATTCCACATTTACAGAGCAATGTTCATTGACAATGTTACAGTTTTTGCACCAGCTATCATTCACAAAAATGCACACTCCTCCTCCCTTAGCTTTGCCACACAGAGCTAGGGTCCTATCAACTCTGAACAAAGTGAAACCATCAAGTTTACAGCACTGTTACTAATCCTATTATTCAGCCAAGTCTCTGTAAAGATTAACAGACAGGAAATTCTCACCTTGTTTGTGGTGTTGAGCTCAAGCCTGAGAAAGTCCATCTTGTTGTCTAATGAGCATACATTTGCTAACAGAATTGAGGGAATTGCAGGCCTGTGAGTGTTTGTTTTCAGTCTGGTAGCAATTCCAGCTCTGCAGCCTCTTTCCCTGGTTCTGTTACATTTCTTTCTTTTGGGTCTCATCCTGATTGTTCCTGAACCTTCCATTTCCTGATTTAGGTACTTTGAAGCTTGTTTAGTTAGGATGTTGAGTTCTAGCACTTCTGTGAATGTTATAGGCCCCAGATGCTCTGTAGTAAGCAGGGAATCCAGCCAGAATGATGGCACAATTGAATACTTGATTTCCAGAAGTTTCTTTCTGCTGTAAGTTACTGTAAAATAATTTAAATGACTGAAAAATGATTTTCTCATATTTTTGCCAGAAAAATAAGACAGATTAAGTAATCCTGTAACATGAGCTAACAGAGCTGCAACTTCCCTGAGCGGTGACATTTTTTTTTCAAAGGTGGATTTGCATCCATCTTCATTAAAGCCAAGTACACCTCGAGATTGGTCAAACAGTATGACTTTCTCGAACTACTCCATGCCCAATTAACTAGAGGCAAAACACCCTACCACATCATTGGTAGCTACAGGTCCCCTTCCATGAACCAAGAAAAGCATAATGCCTACCTGGACTTACTGGAGTCACTCACCGTACAGCCCAACACCTTACTCATGGGAGATTTCAATTATCCCTCCATCGACTGGTTAACACACATAAGCTCAAACATGCTCACGCAGAGGTTTATGGATTTTGTCAATGCACATGCTCTGGACCAGATAGTCTGCACCCCACAAGGGGCTCTATTGTCCTTGACATAGAACTCACCAACATGGGTGGTCACTGCATCGCCTCTGTGTGATGCCCTCCCTGGTAAGGTTGGACCATAAATCAGTCTCATTCGAAGTAACTATTGGACCCCCCCACACCCCCAAAGTAGCAAAAAAACTAAGGACCTTCTCCAAACAAACTATAGCCACTAAGTGACAGTATAACATGTTTATACCCCCTACAATAACAGGAAATAATGACTACTATGCACAGATGTGCACAAATGTCCTGTATAATCATCTTAGCAACTGTATAGACTCTGCTGTACCTGACCGAATTAAAACCAGGCACTCCCAAAAAAAACAAGCCACCTTGGTGGACATCTAGTATAAACAGACTGTATAACAAAAGGAAGAAACTGATGTCCAAGAACAAGAGGCAGCTGCCTCTGCAGAGGACAAATTCCCCCCACAGTTTGAACAAGTGACTCATAAGTCTTGTAAAGTCCTCTTTATCTTCAGCTTGTAAGTTTCAGTTTTAGACAGCACAGTGTCTGATTACACTATGGTGTTAATGGGAAAGGGGGACTTGGCTAAAGGAATGATTTTAATGCTTTTATTGCTCTTAACAGAACCACCCTCTGTAACTATTCCCTTGCTCCAAGCAACCTAATAATAAGGAATGATTTTGTTGCTTTTTATTATACTCAACTAGGATCACTTGTTTGTGTGTTTCAGTCTTCTTCTTCTTCTTTCGGCTGCTATATGCTTAGCTTTTGATGCATTTATAAGCTTGGTGCCGTACAGTTTATTTCTTTAACCTACCTCTTTTTACTCTGTGCAATTCCTAACCAAATGTCCACATTCAGTCTTCTTCTTCTTTCGACTGCTCCCGTTAGGGGTCACCACAGCGGATCAACTGTTTCCATTTCTTCCTGTCCTCTGCATCTTGCTCTGTCACACCAACCACCTGCATGTCCTCTCTCACCACATCCATAAACCTTATCTTAGGCCTTCCTCTTTTCCTGTTACCTGGCAGCTTCATCCTTAGCATCTTTTTCCCAATATACTCTGCATCCCTCCTCAGCATATGTCCAAACCAACGTAATCTTGCCTCTCTGGCTTTGTCTCCAAACCTTCCAACCTGGGCTGACCGTCTAATATACTTATTCCTAATCCTGTCCATCCTCATCACACCCAGTGCAATTCTTAACATCTTCAACTCTGCCGCGTCAAGCTCTGACTCCTGCCTTTTTGTCAATGCCACTGTCTCCAACCCATATAACATAGCTGGTCTCACTACCCTCTTGTAGACCTTCCCTTTCACTCTTACTGGTACTCGTCTGTCACAAATCACTCCTGACACTCTGTGTTCTTGTTTGTGTGTTTCAATAAAGGATAATTTTTAACTCAGCTGTGGATGATCTACAATTTTCTATTTTATTATTTTGTAGCACATATTTTACAGTTATTTTTTGCAGTTCAATTTTTATTAAGTGAACTGAGTGCATAGCATAATTCAGGAAGTGAACACCAAAATTTCTTCTTGGTTTGTTTTGGGCTCAGTATAGGTTGAATATTGTCTTTTTCTAAGTATTCAAGGGATACCATAGATTTCTCTTTTTAAAGTCCTCTAAAGTTAACTACAAAGCTAAAATAGCATCCCTAGCTAAGGACAATCAGAAGGCATTCCATAACTACATCTGAAACCTATGCACTAAATTGGTAGTAGATGGTACCACTCACACTATACCTGAGGAAATTGCCAACCTGCTAGCTGAGAGATTTGGTGCAAACTTCAAACTCCTGTCCCCAACAGCCATACCCCAGAGCATACCTGACACCAGTGCTCTACCTTGTATCTCTAGAGATCAAGTCACATCTGCACTCTCCAAGGCCAAAAACACAGCCTCAGTGGGACCAGATAACATCCCAGGTTGCTTACTAAGCAATCTAAAGCAGGACCTAGCTAACCTACTTGCCATTCTCTTTAACTGTAGCCTGGGAACTGGCTTTGTATCAGCAGAATGGAGAACAGCAAAATAATCCCTTGCATAAAGGGGGTCCATCAACCGACCCTGGGAACTACAGACCAATAAGTCTAACCAGCCTCATCTGCAAGGCCATGGAAAGGATCATCATGGACCTTATGAACAAGGACACAGGTGACCGGCAATCTCTAGACCCAACCCAGTTTGGCTTTGTTAAAGCTAGAGTGTGCTTATTGAACCTGAAAGACTTCTTCAAGAAAGTCACCAAAGCCCCGGATGAAGGTAAGACAGTGCATATCCCCTATCTGGACCTAGCCAAAGCCTTTGACACAATCCCCCACTCAGGTGTCATTGAAAAACTCTCCCAGCTAGGTGTTAAACCTTACATCACTAGATAGGTAGCTAAGTGGTTCACCAAGAGAATACATACTGTCAAAGTTGGTGACTTCACCTCTACCAGTACACCTGTCACCAGTGGTGTACCACAGAGATCTGCACTGAGCCTTTTATTATTTGGAATCTATTTCTTGGGCATCTAGGCTAAGGTAGACAGCCTTTGGCTTACTAAGTTCACTGATGATTGTAAAATAGGTGCAATCATTGAGTCCCCCCAATGATGTTAACATATTACAGGAGGGGCTAACACAAACAAATGGCTGGTGCCAAAGTTACAGTCTAAAACTAAATGCAAAAAAGCACACAATTATCCCATTTGGCAAAGTGGAATTCCCTGCTAATTACAATACTGACAGCACCCCTTTAACTGGTGCATGATCTGGGAACTCAGATCAACAGCAATCTGAGCTTTGATTACCACATTTTCACGGTGGTAAGGAAAGCCTTCTACATTTCACATCTCAGAAGTAAAGGCATCGTATTCAGGTCTAAGGATGTTATAAACCCACTTTATTTGGCCCTAATTAGGCCATTAGTAGAGTGCAATGCTCCCTTATGCATGTATCTCATCAGACACCTTCAGCAACTGGAGACACCACAGAGGTTTCTCACTAAGAAGATGCAGGGCTTCCAAACCATGACATACGTGAATAGACTGAAAGACCTGTCACTGTACTCTGTATCATATGGGCTACGACTAGTGCCTGGCCTACAGGGCAGTCTCTGACCCCGAACTGATGGTAATGCACATCTGCTAATCAAATGGCACTAGTCAGTCGCTCAAGGGATCTTAACCTTGCCAGTGACATTAACAGAACATGCTGGAGAGACAGCTATGTCTCCTAGAGATTTCAGTTGCTCTGGAATAAACTTACAATTCATGTAAAGCAAAGCTCCTCAATGACCCTATTCAAGCACAATCTGGACAAATGATTGGGTGACCGCAAATTCACCCCAGGGGTGGTACCCATATCCTTCATGGACAGGGCTAGTCGGTGCTGATCTGAAAAGTACGTCCATCTAACCAAGGATAATTGGGGCAACTCAGGATTAACATGGCTAGGCTTATGAAGGCTAAAGGACCACTAGCCTAGTAACCTCCTGTGAACCTATGTGCTATGTTTACACTAATTTAATATTATAGTGGACTGCTGGTAACAGTAGACTGAGTTACATAGCTGAACAGGTCGGCTGCTAGACTACTAATGATGAGATAGATACTGGTATTTTGTGTGTGTGTGTGTGTGTGTGTGTGTGTGTGTGTGTGTGTGTGTTTGTGATTAACAGTTCTTTATGTGTTATTACTGCGGTTATATTTAACTTGAGTGGGAACAAATGGCATAGCTTACTTCTCAGTGCATTATCTAGCAGGCACCACAATGGTTCAGTAGTTAAAGTCTGTGCCTCACAGTTTCCAAAGTTCAGTCCTGCCATCTGGTAAGTGTGTCATGTCTGCATGTATCTACATAGGCTCCCATCTTGATAACTTCAGTTTACCTCTCAAACTGATGCAGATTGACCATCTATTCTAAACTGTCCATACATGTACTGCTTACCCTTTTTTAAGTGGCCTGGATCATGGCTGAAATGCATCTAGATAATCAGTTTATCTACATGGTTAACAAATGAATAATTAAATAAAAATATTGTCTGTGATTAATACTTCTTGTGTCTGAGACCCTGTTCCTTTATGCATGAGTGCAATCAATCAGCAGGTGGACACATGCCTTCCATACCTGTCAGATCAGAAGGAGTAGCATCTGTCACCACACCAGCTGTTTGGATTCATGTTCCTGCAGGGACACTGAAGTGAAGTATGAAGACAGTGCTACATTCTGAGATGCCTCCCTTTGGGTAAGAAATTGAACCAAGGTCCCTTCTGTTTGAGCTACTGGTAGCTTAACTGAATATTAACCACACCATGGCACTTGCTAAAAAGAGTTTGGAAATTTTCTCTGGTGTTTTGCCTAAAAAATGTTCTGTATAACTTATTTGTTTCCATAAAGCTGAATAAAATAATAAAATGAATGTATCTCTTCTAAATTTATGAAATTTGCTAACCTGTTTACATGTGTAATGTATATGAGAATGTCATCATATGTTGACTGCAGTTTCACTCAACCTTCATAACACTGTCACACACAAACACGTGATCACATCACAAGTGATAATGTATGCAAAAATTCAAGGCATGTATAGTGATAACACTACACGACAAATCATAATAATAGGTTGGTTCATAGGTTCATAGTTTGGTACTAGGCTATCAGCCCTAGGGCCTATACAAGCCTAGCCATAACAATTCCCTGGCTATTTCTTCCCACACTATTTACTTCCCTGGACCCCTGTCTAGCAGGGTGACTGACGTGATCCCTGGGGTGAATTTCCTTTCTCCCATCCAATCGTCAAGGTTCCTTTTGAAGAGGGCCAAAGAGGCACTCTGCTTGACATGTATGGGCAATCTGTTCCAGAGTCTGGGGAGTCTCTGGGTCAGGAACCTATCCCTCCAGCATGTTTTGTTTATTGTGATGACAAGGTTTAGATCCCTGGAGCGTGTGGCTCTGAGGGATTGGGATTTCTTTAAGTGTAGCATGTCCAACAGCTCTGGGTTTGACATGGCCTTGCATGTTAAGCAAAGATCGCCTCTGAGTAGACGATATGCAACAGAGTATAGCTGGAGTTTTTTAAGGCGGTCAGCATATGGCATCTGCTTTAGGCCTGTGATTCTTTTAGTGAGGTATTTCTGTGGCCTTTCCAGTTGTTGCAGATGTCTTGAGAGGTACATACCAAACGGGGCATTGTATTCTATAATGGGTCTAATGAGGGATGAGTACAGTGGGACAATGATCTCCTTTTTTCTGGATGAAATTCCCTTAGTGATGAGGTGTGCCACATAGAAGGATTTCCTGACTGTTGTGGCGATGTGGTTATCGAAGGTGAGACCACTGTCCACCTGTGTCCCTAAGTCTCTTATCAAACTTTCGGGGTTTAGTGTACTGCCACCTATATTGTAATTCACGGATACATGTTTTTTCCTAAAGGGGATAACTATACATTTCTTGGCATTGAGCTTGAGCCCATGGCTCTGGCACCAAGCATCTGTTTCTGTAAGGCCCTTTTGTAGAGTATCCACATCATTTGGGGATTCAATAATGGCTCCCAGTTTGCAGTCATCTGCAAACTTTGTTATCCAGAGTCCCTTAGTGTTGGCTTGTACTTCAAAGAAGTAGATGCCAAACAAGAGTGGTCCCAGGACTGAAACCTGAGGTACTCCACTTGTCACTTGTCTGGAGCTGGATTTGGAGTCTGCTACTTTTACAGTGTGGGTTCTATCAGTAAGCCAGTTAGCAACCCATTGGGTGACGTAGGGATTAATGCCCAGCTTAGTAAGTTTATCTATGATTCCAGAGTGGGGGATGGTGTCAAAGGCCTTGGCAAGGTCTAGATAGGCTGTGTGGACCACCTTACCCTTGTCCATGGCTCTGGAGACTGGTTTGAAGAAGTCAATCAAGTTCAGGAGACAAGATCGGCCCTTCACGAACCCAAACTGGGTGGGGTCCAGTGTTTGAAGGTTGCCAATGTCTTTGTTTATAAGTTCCATGAAAATACGCTCCATGACCTTGGAGATAAGGCTTGTCATACTGATGGGACGGTAGTTTCCGGGATCCAAGGTGGATCCCCCCTTGTGGAGTGGGATAACTGTAGTTGTGCGCCACTCAGTGGGCACGAAACCTGAGGTGAGGCTATGATTAAACATGACACTTTGGTGAGGTGCCAGTTCATATTGTAGTTCACGAAGTACACAGCCCGGGATATCACCTGGTCCCATGGATGCTGTATTCTTAGCTTTGGAGAGTGCGCTTTTTACCTGTGTGGCCGTTATTACCAGAATTTGGCAATCTTCCAGTATTGAGATGGGCCATTTAGGGGGTGAGAGGGGGGTGAAGTTGGCACTGAATCGATCTGCCAGGATATTGGCAATATCCTTGGGATCAGTATATTTAATGCCATTCTGTTTTAGCTCAGAGCAGATCTGAGCATTACCATTTAGATTCTTGACATAGTTATAGAATGCCTTGTTGTTGTCTTTGGAATCTTTGGCAATTTTATTTTCATAACTAGCTTTGGAGGATTTTATGAGAGATCTCAGTTTCTTACTGAGGCTGGTAAGGAAGTTTTTTGCATCCTGGGATTTTCCTCTTTTATGCAAAAGTTACTTCCTTTTGTTGTAAAGTTTGTTTATGGCAGGGGACCACCAGATTGGCTTCTTTTTTTGGATGAGAGCATCTTGGTTCTATTTGGAATGGCATGATTTATGCATGAGTGGATGTGCTCGTACAGTGCCTTAGTGTAGGATTCAGCAGTTGAACTTTCAGCTCTCGTCTGCATGGGTGTCATGAAGTTTGTCACTTCTGACTTGAGTAGCATGAAGTTGGCTTTGGGGAAGTTTTTTATGGAGGTTTCCTTACTGGGGGGTGGGATGTGGATGTTAAGGGTGATTAGCTTATGGTCAGACGTGACTAACCAGGGGGTGACCATAGGTGTGGAGCATCGATTTCCCATGTTGGTAATGACCAGGTCTAGGATATTGGAGCCTCTGGTGGGACTATGGATTAGTTGATCCAGGGCATTGGAATTTATGAATTCCAAGAACTGATGGGCAAAGGTGTTGGTACATGAGTAGCTTTCCCAGTTAATGGCAGGGTAGTTAAAATCACCCAGTATTAGGGTGTTTGGTTCTATCTTAATATTTTCCAGAATGTGTAGAAAGGTGTAGTGAGAATCTTGGGGTATGGTGGGGGGTCTGTAGCAAGCTACAATTTGGATTGCAGTCTTACCTAGTGTTAGTTGCACCTGGAGAATTTCAGACGCATTGTGTTGGGCAACTAGCCTGGTGGTGTGAATATCCTTGGTGAATATTGACACTCCTCCACCTTTAGTGTTTCGGTCCTGCTTTGGTGGCCGAAAAGTGTGGTAAGAGTTGTAGCCTGGTATTGCAGGGGTGCTCTCTGGAGCCTTGAACCAGGTCTCAGTTACTGCACAGATATCGATGTTCTCCATTTTTAGGAGTGCCTTGAGAGAGTGCATTTTGAGGTTTAGACTTCTAGCATTGAGTAGCATTACCTTCAGATTTTGCATGCTTGTACCGGTTACGGTGGTGGTTTTGTTCTTTGAACTTTGCCTAAAAAAGGCACTATAGGGGTGGCAAGAGCCTTAGCCAGTAACCTGAATCCCAGAGGCGACAGGTGCAGACCATCTCTGGCAAAGCATCATGGTCTGTCAATCATGTCGTCCCAGGCAGACAGATACTGGATCCCCTTTGAATGACACCAGAAGCTTAGGCAATTGTTGAAGTCAATTATTCTGTCCTTATATTGTGGTATCATTCTGGGCGAAGGCAGGATGCTACTCAGGGCTAGGGTCATACATGCCTGGGCCACATGATCCGAGAGCTCTTCCATGTTTCTTTTCATGCAGTCCAGGGAGGTACGTCTCAAGTCATTCACTCCAACATGGGCAATGACAGAGTCATATTTGTACTTGTTGTGGAGTGACTTGAGTGCATGCATTATGTGGCGGATCCTGGCACCCGACAGGCAGCTGACTGTAATTTTCTCCTTGTTCAACCTGGTGAGAGGGACATCAGTGTGCCGGACTATAGAGTCACCTATGACTAAAGTGTTAGGCACATTGTCTTGCCTTAGGGGCTGTTGCTGGGTGGAACACAGGTGTTGTGAACTATGTGACACTTTGGTTGTGATTGGTGTTTGTTTGCGTTTCAGCTTCAGAGGTTCTTGTTGCTTGGGCAGGTTACAGTTAAGGGCCTCTGCATATGTGGATTTATTGTTGCTATATGTGAGTGTTGGTGGTGTGGGTTTAGAAGGGCTATGTGTTGCTTGAGGTGTAGTGTGGGTGTTAACCTTCTCCTCTTGACTGTCTAGCACAATCTTGGGTGGAGAGAGCTTTGCTTCCATTTTGGCTATGTAAGTGCATCTCTCACAGGTTGTAGTGTTTGGTGGTAGGAGGAGAGGGTTGTCTGTGTACATGAGGCAATTGCTGCATTGCCCCAATATGCCCAGATTCACCAGGTGGACAGGAGAAATCACTGGAAGCTGACCCTTGGACATGCCTGGTTTGATGCTTTTTCACTTTTTTTTTTTTGTAAACTACAGGAGCTGTTTTCCCTTACCTTAGCAAGGTACTTTGCAATTATAGGGTGTTTAGTGCCTACTATTAATTTCTCCTTTTTAACAAGGAGAGTTGAGTGCTTGTATCAGTTTAAGGCTTCCTAGTGCTTTCCAGCAGGTATTAGAGAAAGTGCTAGTCAAAGGGATGCTTAAAAGTAAGATAAAAAAAATGCACATTGCAGTGTGCACTAGAGAAGGTAGATGTGAAAGTAGGTAACTTAAGTTTTACCTGTTTAAAAAGTTAAGGTTTAGTGGAGAGTTACTATTTTTAAAACAGCAAGATGGGTTGAAAGGGGTGGTCCCTTTTGTATTCTGGTACTATGGAATACAGTAGGATGGCCAATAAATTTAAATAGTTGAAGGGGAGGGGGTTTTATTATAGCATGGATTGCAAAAGCAATACACCCAAACGTTTCCAGTTGGCACACAAACTAGACACACAAAGCATCTCTATCTGCAAGGAAGTGGAAGCACTGTATTTACATGGGGGCTCTGTGGCAACAACCCCCCACCACTTTGGCTTTGTCCTCATACTGCCTTACCTAAATATATTAACTCCATGGTTTCACAACTATCACTACAGTTCAGTACCCTACATATTGAGATACAGGTGACTATACCACATTCAACAATTTCAGAATTCTTCACAGTTAACTAAAATAAACAGTGCACTTCCTGGTAGACGAAGTGCATAGGTCACTCATATATAACATATTTTTCTGTAAGACAAGATCTGATATGGTAACTATGTAAATACAGCACATGATGTGCTTTGTGTCTACAGATTCAGTGGTAACTCACCCCTGGTCTCTCTCTCTCTTTAAAGGACCTTGGGAATAGAAGGATACAGTCAAGAAATGCAATAGATAAACAACTAGCCTCCTGCTATTCTGAAGGTGCAACAATAATTTTATCAGCTTTTAAAAATGTCATTTTGGTATTTGAAACTGGCTACACTTATTATTAATAACAGCATTATTTTTTGGAAGTAAAAGTTACTGCCACAGCACGATGGTGATGTGTTGATGAAAGAAAGAGGTATGACTCCAGCTGAAACAGAATATGATCCGATGGCTGAAGATAGGGAGCAATCCAATGTATGTTCTGAAGGTTTGAGCAGAAACAAGGAAACTGTGTGAATACAATTTTTTTTCTGGTCAGATGATGTTTTACAGAGTGCTTCATAGATTAAAAATGACAATGTCTGCAACTCTGGAATTCACAAATGTTACCGGATAGACTACCTTTCAAAACTAATTTGTGAATGTTGTTATAAAGGGCTCTGAGCAAGGCGAGCTCTGTATGTTTCTGCACAAGACACCACATGTGTTGTAAGGTTTCACTACAGTCAGTATATAAGGCTAATGTTGGAATAAACATTTTTGGGGAAGTTTTGATAAATACTTTTGGGTTTTCCCCAGATGTGATTAATCTCCTAATACACTTATTAAATGATTTTTTGTGATGTGCTTTAAGAATAAACAATGTCTAAATTTTATCTGAAGGAAATATGAATATAAAAATAATGAAGTATGGAAATTTTAAGATGTTTAATACCTCCTTGACATACACTAGGACCTGTAGCCTTCTTTATTCACTCAGAGGCAGTACATGCATTATGTATATGATATATATTTTTTCTAAAACAAATATGTACTCTGACAGCTAATTCCCAATGTATGTTTAATGATGAAGGGTACTGGCCATGAGAATGGAATTACTGAACAATGTCCCTGTATGGTCTCAACAGTCTGCAATATCTTTCAAACAGTTTTTGGATAGAAAAGGGCACAGAAATGATAGGAAAGGACAGAAGAATTACATTTTTTTCAAAGTAATAAGTAAACCAGTCACTGTTTTTAAAAGACAGGGAAATTGGCATATGAATGGCTTTGCAATTACAAAATGTAGTATGTGGACTATAGTAATCCTTTAAAGGGCATTTTGTAAAATGGCAATACTTGGAGAAGGCCATTTATATGATAGGTCCCCTAAAAAGGTTATTCTTGCCTACAACTGGTGGAGTTTGACTTTGGTAAACTGAATGTATCATTAAATATCTGCAAATGTAAAGGGTCATGGTGCATTCAAAAAAACATTAAGCTGGAAAACCTGTATGTCCTTAAGAGATGATTTGCATAAAGGATGTGACACTCTCAATATGTCAGGTTTGCAGCTGTATTTTTAGATGGCACTCTGTTTTACCAGGGTCTCTGATTTTGTCCTGTATGAAGAGTAGAAAGAGAAGTATAGAGAGAGGTGCAATCATTTGCAAGTATATGACATTTAACTGTTTTTTTTACCATGTGTCCCTTTTTGTTTTTACACTTGTGTTAAACTCTCCCAGTGTTTTTCACTGATAAAGCAGCATGGGAGATGTACACAGTCAGCTAAACTACCATTACTTCAGACAGCTGAACCCTCAGTTTAACTTTTCATTCAGAAGAGGACAGCTCAGGATTATGGCACCACTTTTGTGCTGCACTGCTGTTTTTATTTAAAAAATGAATTCATATTCCAAGTTTGGGAATAAAATCTATACCTGTTTGTGCTTACCAACATCAAAGTGCAGTATAGAGACAAGAGGGAAAACTGAAAAAAATCCAGTCACTACCACTACACATGAACTTCAACAAAAACAGACACTGATATTTCTCTTAGGAAGAGCAGAAAAAATTCTCTTAACATATTTTATACATTACAACGCAATAAGATTAATTATGGGAGGCTGGAGTTTCTTGTGTAGCATAAAAAACAAGTTTCTTGAAAGCACTATATTTTGCTGCGGTTGATCTTACACACACACACACACACACACACACACACACACACACACACACACACACACACATACACACACAAACACACCTACCCATGCACATGAAAGTGTGCAAAACACAAACACACACACACATGCACCTGAAAGTGCACACACACACACGCACACACACACACACACACACACACACACACACACACACACACGCATGCACACATCAACACACATACGCATACATCTGATGTCAACAGTACTGGGATGAAAGCACTTTATTTGTCAAAAAAGTGAGGTGTTTCAGCTTCTCAAACTTCCCTATTTTTTGTTTTAATGGTTTGCAGTGTGTTTCATGTTTTTACTAGCTTATGAATATATATAGAGACAGAGTTTGAGAGATTGATACAGACACACACGTGCGCTCGTGCATGTGCACACACACACACACACACACACACACACACACACACACAAATATGTATAATTATCAAACACAGATCCCCTGAATCTGGATAAAGTAACCCACAATCTTCTTCTTCTTCTTTCGGCTATTCCCGGTTAGGGGTCGCCACAGCGGATCACCTGTCCGCTCATGATTGGCAGTGGAGTTTTTACAGTGTCGAGTTGCCAGCCTGGCACCCAACCTTCCACATAAGGCACACACACACACACACCTAGGGCCAATTTAGAGTGTCCAATCCACCTACAGCATGTCTTTGGGATGTGGGAGGAAACCGGAGCACCCGGAGAAAACCCACGCGACCACAGGGAGGACATGCAGACTCTGCACAGAAGGCACCCCAGCCGAGAATCGAACTGGAGAACCTCTTGCTGTGATGTCTAATATTCCAAACAAGCCAACAACTCATTGGAATACACACGGCAAAACAACACTTTAATACAAAATAGTAAAAATATAAAACATGTGAGCGCTTTCACAAATTCCACTCTGCTTCTTCAGACATACTACAGTAACTGCTGCTCTTGTTTAAATAATGATACATCTAGGTCATATCCAATCAGTTAACAGCATCTTGATTGAATAAATAAAAGTTAAAGGCATACACTACACAAACACTATATAAACAAAATATTTTGACGTTACCTGTCAAAATATTCTGTTTCCCATTGTACAAGTGCTAGGTTGGCATAGATATTGGCACAAGCAGTGCCCATAGCCACGCCAACCTTCTGTATATAAAACTTGTCACCAAATACAAAGATATTATGTGATGCCAATAGCTACAATAATTAGGCTTCAGGCTGATAGACCACCTGGACTAAATAGTAAGGTTTCACTGAAACCTTTTCTTAGAAACAGGGCTTTGAAACATTGATCATTATGTTTGGTCACATCTTCTAATACTTGTACATATATTTTACAGTTTTACCACTATCTAATTTTATAGAGCATGTTTTTACAGTTTTTTTTACATATATTTTTAGTTCACTATTTATATGATTGATTGTTTATATGGTGTTTGTATAGTGTATGCCTTTAACTTTTATTTATTCAATCAAGATGCTGTTAACTGATTGGATATGACCTAGATGTATCATTATTTAAACAAGAGCAGCAGTTACTGTAGTATGTCTGAAGAAGCAGAGAGGATTTTGTGAAAGCGCTCACATGTTTTATATTTTTACTATTTTGTATTAAAGTGTTGTTTTGCCGTGTGTATTCCAACGAGTTGTTGGCTTTTTTGGAATATTATACTTTTATCGTTGGTTACTTTATCCAGATTCAGGGGATCTGTGTTTGATAGTTTCGTATTTTTACCCCTATCTGGGCATGGCAAATAAATTTGAGGTGACAACCTAAGCCGAGGCAGCCACGAATGTGGGGCCGAAGGACCGAAGGAATAGCCAGATGAAGCTGAATGACAGACTGAATTCTATACTAAACCCTGCTGGTAATCCTTTACTGGCTGAAGGTAAACTGCGACAAACTGACATTCACTCTAATACTGATAATGATCAATCTGAGAATTTTTTGAAAAGCTTTAGAAATCTTGAGAATAAGCTATATAGATATAAGTACCTTCAATGGCAACGTTTTCACTTAGAAGCATCGCTAAAGTTTAGAATTGCACCCAGAGGTCTTTGAGTGTTAACAATGCCCAGTTATGGACATGCATACCCTGACCTTCTCAAACGGTGGCAAAGTCTTAACTTAGAATGTAGTGCTAAGTATATGCAGCTTCTTATAGATTGCTTCAAACCAGAAGAAGATGAGCTGCTTAAAGAAATGAATATACTGCACAATGATATTTTTGACACATTTTCTAGTGAAATAACAGCTGACAAGATTGATCAGCTACATGAACATATTAGCCAATATGAGAAACATCTCTTTAGCGCTAAAACTAAAAAAATACATTGAGATTTACATGATTTTGAACTGGGTAATGTGTTCTCCTGGAACAGAGAGAGGAGTACACAGGAAACACCTAGACAACATCCAGGAAGTGGGTGTGACTACACCAGCAGTGAGCAGAGAGGAACAGCAGGTACAAGCACACTGCATACAGATGCTGAAAACTCCATTTTCAGTGACCTACAGCCCAGTAAATCATCTTCAGATGCTGCAACTAGTGTTGGTGCCAGCACTTCTAAGGCTACAGCAAAAACAACAACTAGAAGTGATGAAAAAACCAGTTGTTAACCCAAAGAATACAGCACTGGCCTGTGTTAGTTACATAAACAATGCTAGAGATTCCAGCATTCATGAATGCTCTTTCAAGAATACAAATGGGATGTTTTTGTTAGAAAAACCTTTCCCAATACGAGGGAGGTCGCGCAATTGCCCCCAGTATGGCAAGACATGGAGACCCCACAGTGTGGACGACCAGAACAAGTTCATGAAGAAAAGCAAACAGGTTTGATTTTTAATATTTCCTCCATTTCCTTGACTGAAGCACAAAAACTTTATTGAACAGAGGTTTGAGTTTTGTTCCTGCCCAGAGAGTAGACTTGGTGAATGTGCTAAAAGAACTGAGGCTATTTGGCAGGACACTGACTTTAAAAACTATTTTTCAAGGTGGATCCAATGAATATAATGTTTTTAAAAAACATAGTACTTTTGTTCGTCCCAGTAATTCTGGGATTGATTTATTCATTGATGTTTGTGAAAAAAAAACAAGAAGTGTGGTTAGTTACCAATGTTTTTTATAATTTATCTAAATGTGAACAGCAAGCGTTAAATGACTTAAAATGCTTTTAAAGTGTTGAAATACGTCCATCAGATAATGGTGGAGGAATTGCTATTTTGGATAGAGATAAATATATTGCAAGTTTTTTTACATATATTTTTAATTCACTATTTATATGATTGATTGTTTATATAGAGTTTGTATGGTGTATGCCTTTAACTTTTATTTATTCAATCAAGATGCTGTTAACTGATTGGATATGACCTAGATGTATCAATATTTAAACAAGAGCAGCAGTTACTGTAGTATGTCTGAGGAAGCAGAGAGGACTCTGTGAAAGCGCTCACATGTTTTATATTTTTACTATTTTGTATTAAAGTGTTGTTTTGTCGTGTGTATTCCAACAAGTTGTTGGCTTTTTTGAAATATGTGTAATTGTCCACTCTCCTGCACAGGTTAGGGGCATAGGAACAAATTGCATGTTTCTCCTCATCTGCTGTCCACTCTGTAATATAAAAATACTGGTACAAATATTCAACAGCTTTCCTTTTGGCTTGTTGTTGCTTTACCTAAGATGTTAGTTCTGGGTGATGTCAACATCTGAATCAATGAGAACGCTGATGGCTCTTGCAAGATATTTATTTTGCATTGTAAAATAAGTTGGATTCCATCAGACTGATGCCACTGCAACCCATTATTATGTAATATCTTAGGCTCGACATGCCAAAAGGGGGCTATAGCCTCTGACCTGATGTTAAAACTAGTCTCCTTGTCTGAACAACTTTTTGGAGCTCCCTACTATATGTCTTCCCAATCAAATTTGGCCTGCCAAGTCCTATCACAGGCCAGTACTGGCAAACTAGAGCAGCTTCTCTTTATGTTTAACAGGTCTGTGATGATGGCCCTGGATCTATTCTTCATAATTCAGGTATGACCCTCTCTATGAGGAATATGAGCCATTATTGGCCTTGAACTGCTTGTTGTTTGAACAGAAAGGTCAGTTTGAAGAACAGATTAATGTGCTCCTGACTTTGGGATGAAAGATTCTGCCTGGATAAACCTTACGTTTGTTATTATTCTGGGCTCTCTCAAAAAAGGTGGTTTTAGTATCAAGGGAGATGTCAGCTGCAAACCAGACATTTTATTTGAAGGGCTGGGTAAACTGTGCAGTCCACCCCTTCTTCTATAGTAAAAGTGTTTTTCATCCTCTGAGTGAGAATTGGTCATGGTTTCTATTAGGGTGGGGATATTTTCTAGTGTAATCAGGGATGCTTTATTGATCCCTTTTCTCGACTGTTCTGGTTTATCTTGGTGTATGTTTTAAATGTCCATTTATGCATACTTTATGTCCTTGCATCAAGCATGCATCATATTAAATGCAGTCAGAAGCCTTAATCCACCAGGCTGAATATTACTTACTTGTAGGCCTTTCGTCCAGTTATTGAGCACATCATCAGAGCATCTTTGAGAAATTGGTAGTGCTACTTCTCTCATCACATGGCAAACTGCTCTGTTCCTAGCATCCCAGAGTTTTCTTCATTGATAAGTTTGATGTTTTTAACATCTTTACTGGTTTAAAGTAGCACTTTTTTCTTTGCATCTACCTGCATGCCGAGTTTTAATGAAAATTTAGCTCTTACTGTGCTGTGCTGATAAAGAGTATTTGCATATCACATTTGTTCACTTCACAGGTAGCGATTCTCATCTCACCTTATTAAGAAACGTGTGTGTGTGTGTGTGTGTGTGTGTGTGTGTGTGTGTGTGTGTGTGTGTGTGTGTGTGTGTGTGTGCGTGTGTGTGTGCGTGTGTGTGTGTGTGTGTGTGTGTGTGTGTGTGTGTGTGTGTGTGTGTGTGTGTGTGTGTGTGCGTGTGTGTGCGTGTACGTGTGCGTGTGTGTGTGTGTGTGTGTGTGTGTGTGTGTGTGTGTGTGTGTGTGTGTGTGTGTGTGTGTGTGTGTTTGTGTGTGTGTACATATCCATGGGTGCTCCTGTTCATGGTTAATTGTCTCTTTCAGATTATTGCTTCAGCATTCTGCCATTAATCAGCCTATGTTCTGTCATTAATCCTTGGAGTGTACATGACTAATAAGCAGATTCTTTGCTTTTACATTATTCAGAATTTCTTCACAGTGCTTACAGGTTGTTTATTGGCTCAGCTTGTAGTGTTACCTAGTGCTCCCACTTCACTACTAATCTGCTTCCCCATACCACTGCCCTCAGCATAGCTCTACTACTTAACACATCCACATAGTTTGCTATTCGTATGAATTAAATGTTTTTTTTTTTTTCTTTTGATAGAAGAGGGACTGTCCATTTCAAACTACAGCTGTGGAAGAAAAAAGAGGCGGAGCAGTGTGTGCTTATCCCTATAAGACAGGCATGGCTGTTTGCCTGTCCTGCTTATTCCTATAAGACAGGAAAGGTAATGTTTTGTACATCCTCTGTGATCACGCTGTAAGTGAACTTACCTTCTGATTATACTCTTCAAAGATCTTTAGAAAGCTACAAATGGTAGGAACATGTAAAAGGAACTACTAGGGCCTGCTTTTGGTCACAGCACCCCACAATGTACTCTTTGGAATACTTACTGCGATGTATCAGGTATGGGGTCTCATCATTCACTCTGCATATTACTGCTATCACAGTGGCATCTGTGCTTGTTTCCCACCTTTCCTGTAACTAGTCTAGTCCAGATACAGATCTGCTGCATCCAGGACTGTTTGTCAGTTTCTGAGCTCCCCAAGCCTTTCTGTGTTGGAGGGAAGCCTTCTAGCTTATCTGTGGGAGTGGTAAGCACTAGGTAGCTTATCTACCACAAGAGGAGTGGTTTCTGGCTAGAAATTGTAGTTTATTGGCCGTTTGGGCAGTTTTTCCATCCCTTTCAACTTTCTGGTTTAAAAGCCTGCATTTGCATTGGTTTACTCTTGTTTAAGCTCTGCCTAGCAGCGCCGAGCTGAGGTAAACTATTACTGGTCCCAGAAAGTCTGCTCTTCAGTTTTCCCCTTGAATCTTGCTAGTTCTTTCTCTCTTGCACTTCAAATAGCTTAATCACTTTGCACTTCAAGAGGTTTTTGTAGCAATTATTGCAGCACACCTATGTGCCATCAGCACTAATTGTTCTTCACTGAAATAGCTCTAGTACGTAGTAGTTATGACCACCCCTCCTGGCATGATTAAAGAGCAGATCTCTGTGCTTTCTCCTATTAACCTGGTGCACTTGGGCATTCTGAGGCAGTGTAGCAACTGCCTCATGTACACAGACAACCCTCTCCTCTTACCTCCCAACACTCAGACATGTGAGAGATGCACTTATATCACCAAATTGGATGCTACATGCTCTCCAGCCAAGACCGGACTAGCTGATCAAGATGAGAAGGTCAACACCTGCACCACACCACGTGGAACACATAGCCCTCCAGAACACCCACCATCACATCTGTCACATAAAAACACAAACCACACACCCACCTTCACGGAGGCTCTCAATAGAAATTTATGCAAACATCAGAGACCTCCAAGACAGAAATGCACTCAACCACCACAACACAGCACAAACCACAGGACACACAGTTCACCTCCACAGTGTCCCCCTCAACCTAAGTCCTTAAGGCTAAACACCTTGCACAATACACTAATCATAGGTGACAGTAGTGATTCACACAGATGTCCCACTCACTAGGTTGACTAATGAGAAGGTAACAGTCAGCTGTCTATCAGGTGCCAGAATCCGACTCATAACACATGCACTCAAGTCACTCCACAACAAGTACAAGTATGACTCTGTCATTGTCCATGTGGATGTGAATGACCTGAGATGCACCTCCCTGGACTACATAAAAAGAGACATGGTGGAGCTCTCAAATTATGTGGCCCAGGTAGGTATGACCCTAGGCCTGAGCAGTATCCTACTGTCACCCAGAATGATACCGCAGTATAAACAAAAAATGATTGACTTCAACAATTAGCTAAGTTTCTGGTGTCATTGTAAGGGGATCCAGTATCTGTCTGCTTGGGACAACATGATTGACAGACCTCGATGCTTTGCCAGAGATGACCTGCATCTGTCACTCCTGGGTTTCAGGGTACTGACTAAGGCTCTTGCCACCCCTATAGTGCCTTTTTTAGACAGTGTTCCAAAGACCAAATTACCACCATAACAGCTATAAATAAATGCAATCTGAGGGTCATGCTGCTCAACACTAGAAGTCTAAATTTCAAGATGTACTCATTCAAAGCACTCCTCAAAATGAAGAACATCAACATTTGTGCTGTAACGGAGACCTGGTTTAAAGCGGCAGAAAGCACCCCTGCACTACCAGGCTATAACTCATTCCACACCTTTCAGCCCTGAAACATGGACCGTAGCTCCAAAGGTGGTGGTGTCTCCATATTCATGAAGGATATGCACATCCCCAGACTAGTAGCCCAGCATAACGCATCTGAGATACTTCAGGTACAACTAACATTGGGTAAGATGGTGATCCAGGTCATAGTCTGCTATGGGTCTCCAACCAGGTCCCTAGACTCTTACTCCATGTTCCTAAGCACCCTGAAATCTATCAAGGTCCAACCCAATACTCTCATACTAGGAGACTTCAACTACCCCTCCATCAACTGAGAAAACTACTCAAGCACAAATACACTGGCCAAATGCTTCCTGGAATTCATCAGTTCCAATGCCCTGGACCAGCTCATTCTGACCCCCTCTAGAGGAAACAACATCCTTGACCTGGTTATTACTAACATGAGCAACTGTTGCTCTACACCAGTAGTCAATCCCTCCCTTGTCAGATTTGACCATAAGCCAATCACCATGGAAATCTACATCTTACCCCCCCCCCCCGCAAAGGTAACCATCTTGAAAAACTTCTCCAAAGCTGACTTTGGGCTCCTAAAAACAGAGGTGGCTAACTTCATGGCATGCATGGCAATGGAAAATAGCTGCATGACTGCCGAATCATACACCAGTGCAGTGTATGAACATGTACATAAATGCATGGAACTAGCCATACCCAACAGAACCAAGATGCTCTCCTCCAAAAAAGGAAGCCAATCTGGTGGTCCCCTGCCATTAATAAACTCTACAACAGAAGGAAGAAACTGTTGCAGAAAAAAATGACATCCCAAGACTGGAAAAACTCCGTTCTTATCCTCACCAAAAAGTTGAGATCCCTCATCAAATCATCAAAAGCCAATTATGACAGCAGAATTGCTGCAGACACTAAAAACAATCACAAAGCCTTCTATAGTTATATCAAGAACCTCCATGGCAATACCCAGATTTGCTCTGAGTTACCACACAATGGTACCTCCTATACTGAGCCAACAAATATTGCCAATATACTGGCCAACAGATTCAGGGTCAACTTTAGCCCCCCCCCCCTCAAGGACCAATCACAATACCGGAGGAATGCCAGGCACCCAGCATTACTGCAGCATAGGTTAAAGTTGCATTGTCCAAGCCAAGAATACAGCTTCCATGGGACCCAGTATTATCCCTGGCTGTGTTCTACATGAACTACAAAGTGAACTGGCACTACACCTGTGTGGCCTGTTCAGTCACAGCTTCACCTCAGGCTTTGTTCCTACCGAATGGCACACTGCTACAGTCATCCCTCTCCATAAAGGGGGAGCAGCTACAGATGCTGGGAATTATCACTCCATTAGCCTGATGAGTCTGATATGTAAAGCTATGGAGCGCATCATCATGGACCTGATTAACAAAGATATAGGAAATCTCTAAACTCTAGACCCCATGCAATTTGGCTTTGTGAAAGGGAGATCATACCTGCTCAACCTGGTTGACTTCTTTGAGTCAGTCACCAGGGCTATGGATGAAGGTAAGGCAGTGAATACAGCCTACCTCGATCTGGCCAAGGCCTTTGATACCATTCCCCACTCAGGAATTATTGATAAACTCACCAAACTAGGCATCAACCCCTATATCACTAGGTGGGTTGCAAATTGGCTCACAAATAGAACACATAGTGTGAAAGGAGTAGACTCCAAGTCAGACTGCTGACCAATCATGAGTGGAGTCCCACAGGGATCGGTCCTGGGTCCTTTCCTGTTCAGCATCTAATTCTCAGAAGTCCAGGCCAACACAATGGGACTCTGGCTTACCAAGTTCACAGACGACTGCAACTTGGGAGCTTTTATTAACTCAAACAACAAATCCCACGCATGTACAGCAATATGCACACCCCCACTGAAAGACTGAAAATCCAAAAAAATCCAAAAAAATCTAGTTCTGGCCCATGCATTTTTTGGATTTTCAGCTATTATTAACTCCCCAAGTGATGTAGACATCCTACAGAAAGGTCTCACTGAGACCAATGACTGGTGTCGAAACCATGGCCTTAAGCTTAATGCCAAAAAATGTGTCATCATCCCCTTTGGTAAAAACTCAGTTCCCACTAATTACCACATCAATGACAGCCCACTGAACACTGGAGGTGTTATAAGAGATCTGGGGACGCAGGCTGACAGCAACATCTCCTTCGACCACCACATTGCCACTGTGGTCAGAAAGTCCTTCTATGTGGCACATCTTATTACCACAGGTTTTGAATCCAGGAAGAAAGAGGTCATCATCTCTCTCTACTCTTCCCTCATTAGACCAATCATTGAGTATAATGTCCCATTTGGCATGTACCTCACTAGACACCTGCAACAGCTGGAGAGGCCAGAGAAGTACCTCACTAAGGGGATCCTAGGCATTAAACACATATCCTACACGGCCAAACTCAAAAGACTCCAGCTATTCTCTGCCTCATATCGCCTACTTAGAGGCGATCTTTGCTTGATTTACAAAGCTATGTCTGACACAGCTCTGTTAGAAATGCTACATCTAAAGAAATCCCAATCCCTCCACACCACATGATCCAGAGACCTCAACCTCATTACCACAATCAACAGAACATGCTGGAGGGACAGGTTCCTCACCAAGAGACTACCCATGCTCTTGAATAGACTTCCCATACATGTGAAGCAGAGCACCTCACTGTCCCTCTTCAAGAGAAATCTTGATGAGTGGATGGATAATAGAAAGTTCACCCCGGGGATCACTCCAGTGTTTCTACTTGATAGAGGCACTGGTAACTAACGTCGGGCAGCATGATGCCAGGGCACTTCTATGGGCTAGGCTTGTAAAGTCTTCAGGGCCATTAGTCTAGTACACACCTATGAACCTATGAACCTATTTAGGTTGTGTACTTTTCTAATGCAGCACTGATTTACACAGCTACATGGAGAAGCTATTTTTTGGATCAGTTATGCTACTAATCAGCAATCATGGCAGTATTTTAGCCAGTTACAGCTGTGTGCTTTACATCTGGCTTGTTATGTAACATAGAACTCTCCATCTTTCTTGCCTTTCTCTTCAGTAATTTTGTGCTGTCACTTTTCATGGTCCAACTCTTAAGCAATGTTTACTTTGTCTCTCTTACTCTTTTCAATTATTTATACTTCTCTTGCACTCCAGTGATTGTATTGTTCCCTGAAAGTTCAAGTACATTATCCATTCTCATTCTTCTCCATTCTTCCTTTTTAGTACCCTGAATATCTCATTACTTCTATGATCTTTATTAATTCTCTCTTCTTTTTCCTTCACCATCAAGTTATTTCTGCCATCATGCCGTCCTTCATTACTCTAATCCTTTGAGATATGTATTTCCTTCTATCTTTCAACCCATATATACTCAGAAAAGCTCAGAGCAGTACTATATGAAGATTTTTGTAATGCCTTGCTACTCCTGATAGACTGTCTTCCCTCCTTAGACTTTACTCTATAATGCATCTCTTAACTATTCATTTGTTTAAATAATTTTAGCCTCCCCCCCAAAGCAATTAGGCTTCCATCCCATATTTATACACTGGCATAGATAAACAAGAACCAGAAAAAGTATATATATGATCCAGTAGGTGTTAAGGCCTTTTTTATATACTCCTAATAACTCCAATCCATTATATGTATGATGCAGTGCAATGCCTGCTATGCTGAACCTGCAGGGTACATGCTTCCATGCACATCACATTCAGCTGAGGTGCTGTACACTCCTTGATGAGTTTGTTTTCTTCAATCATCTTTACAGAAGTAGATGAACTTCTGAGACTTCCACCACCTGGTGCCACTGTGGCAATTTACCAAATCCCTTCCACATGATAACTGAGGCAGCCTCAGCTGTCCACTTCCATTTCTCCCTGACAGGACCATGATGTATCTAAGCTGCTAGTCAAGCACAAGTTATATGAGCCACAATCAAGGCCAAAACTTCCATGCTGCTCTTCTCATCTTGACTCCTCAGTTTACTATCATCACACATTTCTGCTCTCTGCACATGAAGAAAGACAAACATGCACGCTGCAGGACTGAAATGTTTGCAATGCCATACAGTTGTTAACTTGGTTGCCACTTTACCTTGGAAGTCAGATTGAACTGAACCCAGGGTGTTACAGTAGTTATCTGTATAAATTATAATATGTAGCACCAGCCCCAAATAGCCTTTTCAAATCACAATGTGACTTAAAGATTTGGCCCCTGAATACTCAGAGTATTTGAAATAACTTAATCTTAAAGTACAGCATTGACCTTCTTGTCATTACATAAGTATGCCAAATTCCTGATACATCTTATATGAAAACACTGGTTCCTCTGCTATATATGTATAAGAGCTGACATGGTCACAAAATGGGGGAATGACCCTACCTCTGTTCATAACTGAAATAAATTGTACAATGATAATTGTATTAATAGATACTGCTGAATATGACTCAAGCTATTTTTGCCAGAAATAAGTGGTGCATCTCCCTCTTTCCACAGTGTGGCTGATTCTGACCATTTATCCAGTACATTCTTAACTTGCATTATGCATAAGAACATCATTCTGACTGCTGACTGATTTATTTATTTAGTTACTCACTTATAATTTTCTCATTTATAATTTGTTGACCTGGAGGTTCAGCCAGACCAGCAGGACTTAGCCCATTGGCATTGGACTGCTAGGTACAAAAACTCAAGACAAAAAAAATATCTACAACAAAGAAATGATAACAGTATTAGTAGCACAACAGGTAGCATACTTGCCTTTGGTGCAGAAGGTTCTGGTCTCTATTCCCATACCAGATTGATGGATATGGGGGATGTTGTATGCCTGAGAGTGTCATTCTTTGGATGAAAAATTAAACTGGAGTTCCATCTGCTTGAATTGGTAGCAGTTCAGTTGGATGTAAAAGATCCCTATCAAAAAAGAGTAGGGGTACTTTTTTATACAACCATATACAAATATATACTAAATTAAATATTTACATATTTATACGATATTGGTTACAATCCTCTTTTTGTTACATCATCATTTTTCTGTTTCTATAGAACCCCTCACTCCTTCTTCCACAATCACCACTGGATTTTCTTTATATTTAGTATTACCCAATTTCCATTAAAGAAAATGTTATTCACTCTTTCATTCCATATTGTCCATACAATATAAAACAATTTTCTATCTATATTTTGACATATTCCTCACTAAGATTTTTCATAAAAAATGCAATCATGTCCACATATATCTTCTTGTAATCTTGTATTTCTTTAATAATCTTTTCCTTGATTATTTTTCCCATGATTTTTCGGCTCTTCTGCACTGTAAAAAGACATTTTCTACCATCTTTAATTCATTACAAAAAATAACAAGTCCTTTGACTTACTCTCTTATATAACGTGTTTTCTTTTACTGGCATTTTTTTTGCAACATCCATAAGACATATGTAGTCATATCTATATTTATCTACTTGTAATCTTGTATTTCTTTAATAATCTTTTCCTTCATTATTTTTCCCATGATTTTCAGCTCTTCTATGCTTTAAAAAGGCATGTTCTACCATCTCTATTCATTAAAAAAATAACAAGTCCTTTGACTTACTCTCTTATATAACATGTTTCCTTTTACTGGCAATTTAATTGCAACATCCATAAGAAATCTTGACAGTCAATCCATTTCATACACCATTTATTCCTTTATTTTATAGCTCTGACTTTTTCTTCTGTTAAATTTCACCATGGATCTATGTCATAATTTTGTGTCATTGTGTTTTTTACCAAATCGTTCTATTTTCTTCTATCTCTTCTATTTTCAACTTCCATGTTTTTCATGTTACATCATTATCTCTTCATTCACCCATAGTCTCTCCCTTTTATTTGTTTTCATTAAGAGCCATTCTCTTTCATATTTCTTTTTCAATATTCTTAAAATCAATGTGTTTTCTTGCCCGTTTATCAATTTCAACACCTTATATAAATATAATGACGCTCCATATGCTATAGGATTTAATAATCCTTATTCCCCTTCTTCCTTACTCAAGTGTAACATTCCTCTTTTCACTGGATTCAACCTAAATCCCCACACAAATCTAAATTTATTTTAACTCATCCACTGCAGTGGAGCTCAGGAAATTTGCACTGTAACTTCCAATGGGCGGAGCCTAAGCCTTTTGACAGAATCAGATTATGGCCTCATATTTCAAACAACTGTTCCTATATCTTTAACAATAGGGATTATGAAAGAAGTATAAATGGCAAACTCTTCAGCACAAACTACATTTATAGTGGTAATATTCTTTAGATTCTAGGTCTTAAATCTAATTTTATAAGTCACAGTAAACACAGTAACTATTACGTGTAATATTTTGTAAACAACTTAAAATATGTCAGCAACCACTCAAGTTACACATATACTGTCAGAAGCATTTTATTCGTCTAGCTGAGAACTTTCATATGATGCTATGGAGTTCTGTCTGTGTTACTTGGTGGTTGATAATTTTAGAAAAATGTGAAAATTGTATCTATATAAATTAATATCATAAACCAATGGTTAATATATATTTACCCGCACTAGGCAGAGGCTTAATAGCAATGCATTTCAGTTTGCTATTGTATAAGTTTGAAGATGGAATCTTTTTAAACCTTTTATATGGCATGGTTTGGAATTACTGATGCAAATATCAACAAGCAATATTTGATGCATAGAAGCATCAGTAGGAGTTAACTGCAGATGCACCTGGAGGCCTCACTCAGATGTAATGAGTTAAGGGATTGTTTCTCAAGATTTCTTGGTATCATATACATGCTAGCCATGTATGACATTTTCCCATCCATATTATATTAATTAAATGCACCCTTTTCTTATAAGATAACATATACCCGTTCCACATAACACTCAATCCTTTTAATTCTTTCAAAATTTTCTCCCATTAGTCATTTATTATGGTATATTCTCCACATTTAATTCCTAATATCTATAGCTCTTTTCTTCCAAATTGTGTTCCTTCCAATTGTTCCTCATCTCCAAAACAATTGCATTCTCTATATGTATTGTTGCTCTAACTGCTTGCATTTTTACATACATATATAATTACTTCTTTCATTTTCTCTCGCTCTCTGTCTCTTCTTAGCCATTAAAATTATATCATCTGCATATGACAAAATAATTGGATATAACATACCCATTCTTTGTACAAATTTAACTTTTTCCACTTCATCATTTATTTCTTCTACTACACAGTTCATGACCATTACAAACAAAACACTACTCACTGGACATCCTTCTTTTAAACCTATATTCATCTCAGTTTCTTCACTTAATCAACCCTTTCCTAGATCCTAAGATTGGTATTTTTATACATAGACTCATAAACTTTTTATTTGTGTACTACAAATATACCCTTCCCTTATTTGCCATAATGTTTCATGAGCTATTGAATCAAATGCTATGTTTATATCACTTACAACTTTTGCTTCTTTTTATTCTTTTTTTGATATCATCCACTATTTCCCTAATTATCATTAATTATTATTTGGTTCCCTTTCCGTTAACCCCATAAATGCTTGCTTCCGTTATATTCCAATGTACATTCTAGTCTATTTTGCATTATCTTCATAAATATCTTATAATCAGTGTTATTCAACATAATTGGTCTAAGGTTTTTTATTTTATTCTTCTCTCCTTTTTTTCCATATACATTTTATATTTTCTCTACATATTTTTGTATAATCAATATGTCATTTTACCATTCTTTAAACACTTCCACCAAAATTTCTTTTTACCATTGCATCAAATTCTTATACATTAAATATCCCATACCATATGGCCCTGCTGCTGCAGTTAGAATTATTTTCTTCATACCATCTCTAAGTCCTCTTTTGTAATTTGTTTTTTCTAATTCTTTATTCATTTCTTCTGTAAACTGCTTTATTCTCCAATTATTTTTTTCTTTATCTCTTCAACATACTGCACTACATTATTCATAATATTTCTTTGTTCTCTTTCAACTTTTCAATCTTTATTTTCATTTCTCTCATTACATCACATTCTTCCTTAACTTTTTTACTCAAATATGGTGATACTTCTTCTTTTTTTCTTTGTAAAAAGTAATTTTGCTTATGTAGTAAATCTTTAATTTTCTCTTGATTCTTTTGGTAAGTCTCTTCTTTTCTCAATTGTTCCTTTTCATTTCTATCCAATTTATCTAATACTGATTTTTGTATATCTCTATATTGTTCTTTTTCTATTTTTCTTAGTCTATTTTCCCAGATTAAATATGTTCTTTTGTATTTCTCTTTAAACACTATCCACCATTCTGACCAGTTAGTATAAAAAAATCTTATAGTCAAATGATCTTTCCATAACTCTATTATATCTTTTTTCCTTTCTCATTGACTTATTCTCATTTATTCCCTTTATTCTTCTTCCAATTTTTATGTTTTTTTTCTTTTGTTTCAAACCATATAGCCATATGATCTGGAAATTCTGTTTCTTTTACTTCTTCTAACACTATTTTATAGTTTTAGATATAAAAAATATTTCTGTTTTCAATATTCCTTTTCTGTATGTACTTTTATTCATATTCCATAACTCTAAATTGTCACATTTTTCCTCCATTACTTTCTTTTCTGATCTCTCTTTTTGCTTTTTAAGCCTTAAGTCACAATTAAAATCTTTTATTATAATATCCATGACAAACTCCAACATTTTTTGAAATAATTTCTCTCTTTTTTATATATTACATAAGCATATACAGCTATAAGTCTATAAACCTTTCATTCCCACATAAAGTCAACTACTGTTAATCTTCCTAATCAAATTAAAGTATAATGTAATATTTTATTGCTGTACTATATAATATAGCTATCCCTGAACACGTTTCTTTAGTCAAATTCCATATTATACCTCCCATCCATAAATTTTTTTCTTTGTTCTCCTTCTTCTTTAGTTAAACCTCTAACATCATCTAAGACTATTAAATCTATCTCACACATATTACAACATCCTATGTTTCTAAATGTTACCAAGCATTACACGTATGCTGTGCTGATGATGCCATATGAAGGCTAAAACATGCATATCCACAGCTAGTGGGGTTTGGCTTTATTTGCCTGAATTTGTCCATTAATAAACTTAAAAAGAAAAAATCATGGACATTCAGAATTGCCATATAGCTGAAACACCTGATGTCCATAAAGGGTCATTTACATATATTCCATGTTGCCTATAATACAAGAGGTTTAATGAATCACACAGTGGAAAGTCTAGCCTTGCTAGATTTTTTCTTTTGGTTTTTACTGTTTGTTTTTTTTTTTCTGTGTGGCCTTTTTACTTATTGTTTTAGTTTGTTGGTTGGATATTTTGCAGACACCCTAATGATTATGGATATCAGCTGGGTACGACAACCCTGTGTTTCTAAACAATCACCAAACATTCCACTTATACTATGCTGATGATGCCATAAGAAGGTTGAACCATGCATGTCTGCAACTAGTGGGGGGCTGGCTTTATTGGCCTGAATTTGTCCATTAATGTACTTAAAAATAAAAAAGGCATAGACATTCAGAATTGCCATATAGCTGAATGACTGATGTCCTTAAAGAGTCATTAGCTCTTAAAGAGTCATTATCCCATGTTTCCTGTAATACAAGAAGTTTAAGAAATCATACAGTTGAAAGTCTAGTTTTGCTAGATTTTTCTTTTGGTTTTTACTGATGGGTTTTTCTGTGTGACCTTTTCGGTTATTGTTTTAGATCATTCTCACACCTCTGTCTGTCTTACTGCATCTTTTATACTATTGACATTCATAGATAAAAGTCTAAGACTATTTCCTTCTTCATTAATTTAAATTAAATTATTTACTTAACCATTTCCTTTCTTTTCCCTTTTAAACTCACACCTTGAAATTTCCTTTTCCTATTATTGACTCTTTTCCCAAAGGATTTTTTCTTTTAAACCATTTTCCAATCCATATCTTTTCCATCACTAACTTCTGGTCTACTTTCAATCTTGCTTTCCCCTTTTTGTTTATCAATTTTATTTTCTTCTTGTGTATCATTGTCTTTACTCTCTATTTTGTTGCATTGTTCTTCTTCTTGTTGCAATTGTTCTTTGCTATTTGTGTTTTCTATAACCTGTCCCTCTACATTAAGTTCTATATTTTTCTCTTTCTTGAAATCCTTCCATAAATGACTTGCTTGTTTGCATTTATAACATTTAATTTCACATGTTTGCATCATGACCAATCTCCTCACATAAATAGCATTTCTTTTTGTCACAATTAATTACAAAATGCCCCCCCCCAAAAAAAAAAGTTTTCAGTTGTCCCCAATACTTAACAGCTCTATGACTTTCAGAATTACTCATACTAGGAATATCTACAGTTTTTCAATTTTCTATATTCAAAATCACATTACATCCCAAGCACCTATCAAAAGTGTTATATAAACAAATACTTTAGAAATGTCCTTTACTTCTTTGCAAACATTCTTTAATAAATATTTTTAATAGTTTCTCTTTTAGTTTCTGTCTGAAATTGTATGCTAACTTTTTATGTGTGTGTGTTTCATGAAAGAATGTCCTGACAATATATTTATTCCATGGATGCATGTCTATTCTTTTTTCATGCTCTCACAAACTGGCTTCTAATACTGTAGCAGTCTGAAAGTAAATGTCACAATAAGTCTCTTTTTTAACCAGAATAAAAGCTTCTCATGTGCCTTTATTCTCAAAGGAACAACTATATCTTGTGACATATTTCATACCTGTCCATTCCTTGTTCTTCATTATTCTGTATTCTAGCTACATCCTTCTACTTTTCTGTTTCTTCTATAGTATAGTCTTCCCTCTCTCTTCTTTCTTCCTTCTATTCTATGACCACTTATATGAACATTTTTCTCTTAAGTGCTTGTCTATCCTCTTTATGTACCCTTTCCATCATCTCATACCAAGATAAATCATTCCCAGTCTCTGACTCACTCTGATTAACTAGTTCCACCAATAAATTATCCTGCAACCCTAATGACTGTAGAGTTGTAATAATCACTTCTTCCTGTTGTCACTCCTCTCCCTTTGACTCCATAAATAAATTACAATGAGAAATATCTTCAGTATCCTGTATTTAGTCATCCTCATAACTCACTGAACCAAATATCTTCACTTCTTTCTAGGTAAACAAACCCAAAGAACCAGCATTTACCTCTACTTCTTGCTCCTCCATCACCATGTTTGCATGCTGTTCTCCTAGCTTCCACTGCTCCAGGAATGGAACAGACACTCTCAATCACTGGCTGTACGCATCACAAGTGTTGTAACAGTGGGAAGAAGCTCCCAGATGCCCTGGCCAAAACACTCCCTAGTAATAGGAATAACACCTCTGGTCTCACATGGAAAGAGGCCACTAGCCTAGTGAGACTAACCAGTCAAAAAGGATAAATAAATAAAAATATAATTTCAGCATTAGTATACGCTGCGCCCCATGCAAGATATATTAGACATTTTGTTAATTTGAAACTCTTTCACATGGTCTCCCAACTAAGGCTCATTCTATCTATCACACTGTTGGACTTGGTAATCATCAACAATTCTAAAGGATTAATAACATTACTATCCTTCTAGCAAACCTTAGTAATCAGTGCTAAGTTCTGTTTAATTGGGTTGTTAAGGGAATAAAGCTCAGGTCCAGATTTTTGCCTAGTTTGGTTGCTATAACTATGAACTCATGTACTTTGACTGGCCTATTATCCTTTTAAGTGATATAATGTCTTCATCAGCCTGTATCAAACTGCCTCATTAAAGTCAAGGGCAAACTATTTCCTCATCACTAATATGAGGGAACACAGCATGCTGGATAACCCATATACTTTGGTATCCCTCAGGCATATTCAGCTTGGAAAGAAAATCTCCAGCTGATAGTTTACACCCCCCAGTATGCTTTCCTCAGAAATTAATCTATAACATATACACATATAAAATACATATAAAATGCAAGAGAACACATTGTAATAATCTATAAAAAATAAAATAATGAATATTTTCATGTTTTTATATCTATTTTATATGTATATTTTGTTTGAAATATAGCTTAGAGTAGTTATGTTGCTTGTAGAATTTGGTCATTATGTAGTTAACAGGGAAGTGTATGTTGCTTAGCGACATAGAAATGCACATTGTACCTATTGGATGATTGGATTTAATTGGATTTAATAGGAAGAAATAAATGTGGAGTATTTTATGATGTGTCAAGATCTGATGAAGCAACAGTGTAGGTGAAACCACTTATCGAAATAAAATTACCCTTTGGTTTTATGTCATGGTGGTTTCTTTCAGCCAGTTTCTGCTCGCTGAAGTTTGGATTTTTTATATATATATATATATATATATATATATATATATATATATATATATATATATGGACTACATGCATTTAATCAAACGTTGGTTGTCCGATGTCCTAAATGTTGAAGGCAGTGACCCAAGTTTCCACAATGTCGAATTTTCACATGCCGAATCCATGAACATCGAATGCCAGCCAGGCTAATATCCCCCTTTCTTGACCCTTGGTAGTGCGTGTTGTGGTGGCTGAATGATTGGAAATGTTGAATTCGGTGTTATGTTCGACATTCTCACCATTCGCCTGTGTGAAATTCAACATTTCCGTTTGGAAAATGTGACATTCAGCTATGTTCTGTTCAATCATATGCATGTATTCCTATATATATATATATATATATATATATATATATATATATATATATACGTGTGTGTGTGTGTGTGTGTGTGTGTGTGTGTGTGTGTCTGTGTGTGTGTGTGTGTGTGTGCACGCGCATTGCAAAACGGCGAGAAAGAAATGATGAAAGTTTACATTTGTAAACATCCAGATCATCATAAGTTTTTGCCACGAAAGGAGTTAGTTGGCCATTGTAGTGAACTTTGCACTTTTTTCCACTGTAGTGCGATCTTGGAGTTGATATACTTAGTTGGGGGGGCACAGCCTTCCACATGGGGGCTGTGGGGAGGGGGTGAAGTCCCCATTTGGGTAGATTTTATTTGCTTTGTTTTTCTTAAGTTTGGTTGGCTGATTGTTTACTTACCACAGGAAAATTTGCAACAATCTGGACATTCATGAATATAAACTTTCATCATTTCCATCTCGTTGTTTTGCAACTCAACGTTATGGTAATTCATTATTGTGATATATATATATTTATATATATATATATATATATATATATATATATATATATATATATATATATATATATATATATATATAGGGTGTATATCACTTTGCAGAATCCCACATCAGAGAATCCCTCTTCACTGAACACCTAATAATCGAAGCTCCTATTAAAAGAACAGACTTTTCAGGGAATTTTTTTCCTACAGCAAACCAATGGTAGGCCACCCTAGCAAACGTGAACAAAATCATAAAACTTAAAATCTACCCAGGTGGAGGGTTGTGCCCTCCACACCTCTCCTAACTAAATATACCAAATCAGAGATAGCACTACAGTGGGAAAAAGGGCAAATTCCAGATGGTGGCCAACCATTGTTTTCCCCTAGGAACACTTCCACTGAAAAGTCCATTCCCTGAAGAACAGCTTTGATAAATAGTTGTTCAACAAAGAGGTATTTGCTGATGTGGGATTCAATAAAGTAATATAGATATGGATCCCTATCTGATTATCAAAGTTTCAAAACTTCGAAAGTCATATGGTTGGGACCATATGCTTGAACTTTAAAACACTGAACATTTTGAAGGGAGATCGCGGTATAGCGTGGAATGGGAAATGTACCCTTTTCTGCAATGCAGTGTGATCTCAGATTTGGTATATTTAATTAGCAGGGGGTGTGCAGAGCACAGCTACCCAAATGGGTTAAAAATAGAACTTTTTTTTTAATGTTTGAAATTCCAAAACTTCGATCATATGGTCTCGGCCATATGAATTTCAAAGTTTCAGAACTTCAATAATGTAACATATAGTTTTATATATATATATATATATATATATATATATATATATATATATATATATATATATATATATATATATATATATATATTTCAAGCTTTTGATTAGCTCTTTGTTAAAAAAAAACTAATAACCTCCTTCCTTATGACTATAAATGGGAATACCCTTATTAGTTTGGAATCAGTAAGTCATCAAATACAAGTGTACAAGTTTAAAGATTTCACTTACCTCCTCCTACTGTTTCTTTTTAAAGATATTTATTTATTTTTATTTTATTTTATTTTTATTTTACATTTGTTAACAGGGAGAATCCAACTGGATACAAGTCCATTTTCAGTGGAGGCCCGGGGAGAAAAGCTCTAAGAGATAACAATTTTATAGTTGGCAGATAAGACAATAAGTATTACAAAAAGGCACATTTGACAACATACATAAGACACATTTCTTACACCTCTAGAGAAATTGGATGTACAATTAGTCTTCCTGTCTAAGATAAGGCTGTACATCTGAACTTATGGGCATTAAATGTCTGTAGCTAAACTATGAAGCTAGTTGATAATAGGAAAAATACTGAAGTACTAGCCAGGGGTATTACAGGAGCATAGTCTGTTATTCAGGAAGTGAGTTTTGAGTAGTTTCTTGAATTGGGTTGAGGAGTTGTTACTTGTTATATGGGCAGGCAGGAAGGGAGTTCCAGATTTTAGAGATATAGTGGCTGTAGACAGATTTACCTGCCTCGTTGTTAAATTGGGTTACCTTAAGGAGGTTTTGGGTACTAGATCTTAAGAATCTGGTGGTTTAGGGTTGAAGTAGTTGCTGTAGAGCTGGGGTGTTGTCTGAGTGTTGTAATAATTTGTGTGCGAGTGATAGTTGATTGAATTGAAGTATTAGTGGGAGTTCTAACCAACTGAGTTTTTTGAGGCATTGACAGTGGTGTGTTCTAGGGGGTGAACCTTTGCAAATCTAGCTATCTTATTACAACAGCTGTCAAGTTGATTTAGGTTGGTTTTTCGGAGATTGGTAAGCACAGGGGAGGCATAAAGTAAGGTGGATAGTAGGTGTGTCCTGGCTATTGTAATTGTGTAGTGGTTGGAGAGAAATTGTTTGTTGCGATAGAGTAGGCCAAGTGTTTTATGAAATTTGTTTATGGTCTGGGAAATGTGTATGTCAAACCTAAGGTGATTGTCAATTTCCAAGCCTAGCAGTTTGGCGTGATTGGTAGGGGTGATGGTGGTATTGTTATATGAGGAGATTGTAAAGCTATATGAGGGGGGTAAAGATCTGTGGGGGCTGAAGAGGACTAATTTTGTTTTAGCAGGGTTAAGAATGAGACTTTGATCGGTGATCCAAGTTGCAGCTAGGGAAAAGCATTCTAGTGTTTGGGAGAGGAGGAGGTCTAGAGTGTTGGCTGCGCATATTATGGTGGTATCGTCTGCATATTGGACTATCGAGGCTTTGGAAATGTTGGATGGGAGTTGATTAACAAATAGGGTGAAGAGCAGTGGACCCAGGATGGAGCCTTGGGGAACCCCTTAGGAAGACAGGCAATAAGGGAGATAGTTGTTTTTGCCATTTTACAGCTTGCTGCCTACCATCTAGATAGCTCTTAAACCAAGAAATAGCAGAGATGCTAAGGTTTAGGGTGGATAGTGAGTGAGGTTTGGGGTGGATAGTGAGTGAAGCAGTTTTTCATGGTTGACCATGTCAAAAGCTTTGGATAAATCTAAGAATGTAGCAGATACGAGCAGTCTGTTATTTCTGGGATTATTGATGGTGTTAGTAAATGATGTAAGTGCGGTGGTGGTGCTATGGAAGGGTCTGAAGCCGTGTTGCTGTGTGGATAGCAATTTGGTTTCTAGGCAGTACTTCATCAATTGCATGTGAACCCCTCTCTCTCGAGAAGTTTTGATAAGGGGGATAGTACAGCTATAGGGTGATAGTTACTGAGTTCGAGAGAGCTACCCCCTTTGTGCAGTGGAGTTATATAAGATATTTTCCAAAGCTGGGGTACTTTACACTCAGAGATAGATCTGTTTATTAGGATGGAGACAGGATAGGCTATAGCTTCAGCGGCTAGTTGGAGGTATTCTGTGGGTAATTTATCGGTGGCTATGGGGGTTGGTTTAAGGTTTAGGAGTAGTTTTTGTATGATCTTGGTTGGTACTGGGTAGAAGCTGAAGTTGGGGTGATTGCTTTTTGTTTCAGGTGGAAAGGTTATTTTTGTTGGAGTGGGGTTCTTGGGGCTCAGTTGGTTGTTAGCTAGGGTTTGGATAATTTCTGTAAAGAATTTGTTAAACTGTGTGGGAATATTGTCTTGGTTATTCACTATTTTAGGAGTGGGAGGTGGATGTTTTCCCTGGTTGCAATACAGATATGATACTAAAACAAGTCACATGCATAGTGGAATAGTTTTCTAAGCATGGCAGCCCTATCTGTGCAGTCCATGTTCTCAGGCTGTGTACAGAACACTTTGATAGATGTCGTTAGCACATTTTCAAACTTTCCTTATAAATGTCATACATTTCACCTTTATGGGAACATGTTTTAGATTTCCCCCATGCCAAAGACAGCATCTCGTTTTCACCTCAGATATTAGACCAGCTTGTCTTGCTAGCTATGATGAAATAATTTACAAACTGGTTTGCATTTGGATTTTACCTAGCTAGTTTTGGATTTTACAGTACATAAACACACATAGTTAACTTTTTGCCAATGAATACATCCGTACCAATAGCAGAAGCATGATCATTCTTTGTTGATGGTTACAAATGAGGCTCTTACCTCTTATCAAATTACTCTGAAATGGAAATGTGTTTATAGAGCTCACCCAAGCATTTGATGTAACAAACTGTATCCCAAACTCAATAAGCCATGTCTGAAGTGGACTTTGAAACTGAAGACATCCATCAGTTTTCCATTTGTCTGTCAAACTGGTTATTTCAAGTCAAGCTGAACTCCCTGTTGTTATCCATGGTAAAGACCACCAGAGAAGTACCATAGGATTTTCCTCTTAACTGTTTTTTTTGTGTGTGTCTTTATTAATAGTCTTGTACAAGCCATCCATTCCTTTTATCTTACTCTTTACAGACATTGTTTATTTATAAGATCTTCTGTTTCATATCCTGTCATAACATTTTACCTGGAAATTAATCAGGTCCACCTCGCCAACTTGATCTAAAGTAAAGTGATACTTGTGAACTAAAAGAAAACAAACACCATACTTTTTGCCACTGCTACATGGCTCAAGCAAGATATCTTGCTCTGAGGACTCAGTAATCTTTATGAGGAGACTGTTAAAATGTTTTGTGATAGACATTCCAAGGCTCTCGTTTCTAATAATCAGATCTGTAACTGGAAAGATTATTCTGAAATCTTAACTAGAATGTGGGTTTCCTATCATTGCTATTCACAGTTTCGACAGACAGCACAGGTAAATTCCTATACAAATAGAATTGTCATGTTAGCATTTTTACCTACAGAATCATTCTAACAGAATGTGTAGTCATTATACTGCCTCCTGTATACCAGTATACAGTCCTAAATAAGGCACAGGTAAATTCCTATACAAATAGAATTGTCATGTTAGCATTTTTACCTACAGAATCATTCTAACAGAATGTGTAGTCATTATACTGCCCCCTGTATACCAGTATACAGTCCTAAATAAGGCCAGACAGCTACCCATAAAAGAAAGATTGAGCATATTGTTCTGACTCTGTTGCTATGTTACTGTAACTAAAGCAGTATCCTCCCCTCTACCACATGCCAGCAAACAAGTACTCTAGCAATACTACAATAAGATTAGAAATGAATGGGCAATAATAATCCAATGGTCATGCTTGCATATATTTTTAAGGTTAGTGAAAAATTATTTTCTAACTTTGTACCTACAATTTGGGATACACTTTAGAACATAGTTAAAACCTGCATGCACATAAGAACATACAGAGAAAAAATACCATGTTATCTAAAAGATATACAACTACATTCTCTAGATGATTTCTATATTCTCCCCTTGTACTCAGATCTTGGATTTCTCACCATATCTTCTAAGTGCATCTCCTGCTCTCTTGTTTAATGCTAATAATCTCCATTTAGAAAAATTGTCTCAGGTTCTGATTTAGTTTATAGGACTTGGGATTTACTTGCCAGCTCATTTGTACTTATTATGTTTCTACTGTTACTACAGGCGGTTGCTACTATAGCTGGCCGTTTAACATCATATACATAGCTCTCAAGCTTCCATCTCCAAAATGAAGAACACTGCCACTCGTAATGTGGAACAAAATGGGCAGAATGTGGAACACTTACTAACAGTTTACTAATAACTTTCATTAGTAAGCACAAAAAATGGTTAAAATATGATTATTTTCTAATTATAAAAAGTTCTTTTGATGAATCAGTATTATTCAGTTCTATTTACCATGGATATCAGTTAAAAAATTCCTAACACTGAATGTGAGACAAATCCTTTCAATGTGGAACTTCAAGGAACATGAACTTTTTAAGACCTCAAATGAGGAATACTCCTGTTAATGAGGTACACCTGAGAGGTATGAATTTGCTAACAATGCTCTCTATGTTTAAGGGGTCTAAGCTTTATAATCAGGCTTTACAAATAAACTGTCTGCAGTGTTTTGGCATAACGCTGTTACCTGAAATTACTCATGTTGATGTATTTATAAAGGGTTAAGTACTTTAAAGCTTGGTACAAAACAATTTAAGTCAATGTATGCTATTAAAGATATTGTCCACATATTATTTATAAAAAGTGCTCTTTAGGTTATACTAGTTATGTATATGTTATATTGTACATTCTAATCTATTAGATTAGTTTGGTTATTCTAATTTTCTTGACTTTCTGTCCAATAATATATAAAGCACATATTATGTAAACATATCAGAAGTATAGAAATGCAAACATTGACAGTTTAATTAAATGCCAACTGTATTTAAGGTCAGAATTAGTAATAATGAATATTGTAAGCATTGCAAGCTTGGAAACAGTGAATCCACTCTTTAATCCAGTGCACTCCACATGCTCTCGTATGGTACAGTGTGCTGTTTCTTCACAGTATACATGTACTGAAGTACATTTCTGTATAGTCCTGAAATGTGGCAAAACGTTTTTATCTTATTTGTATTTCTGTTTGACTTTGGGCCAAACAATGGCTAATGTAGACTCTTTGTCCATCTTCCCACTAACAGATCATTAAATAAATAAATATATGCATATGTGTATATTTTCATTAGAATGAGAAGTTTGTTACTATAGCATCTAATATTATTTACAATAGTAGTCTTTATGGTTATGTCACAAAATGACAAATTTGTACTGGAATGGAGCACAATTATGAGGCAATATCAGGTAAGAGTTACATGTGTAACAGTGTTCTGTAATTGAGATATGCATCAATGGTTTCAGAATGTTTTGTTTGTTTAAGAATAAACATTATTAAAAGTACAAGAGCACTATTTTACTAGACCGTGGTCATGGTGATCATGCTGCAATTGTTTAATTTGTGTATAAATAATGTTAGCCTAAAAAGCAGAGTATACTGGTCTAATCTAATCATGCAGTTATTATGACTAGCATTGCAGGAAAGTCTATGCGCTCTTGTCATAATTGTATGGTCTCTTTAACACTTTCTTCCTGCGAAATGTCACATTCATTCAGATTTTTAGAAACCGTATGCTGTTGTCTCACTAGGATTTCTTTTGACGTGTTTACTGTGACATTTTAAAATCTCAAAAATCCCTCTAGGTATGTTGTTATACTTTGCATATGCAGACAAAGATGAGCCTAGTTAGTATTAATATCTACATTTACAATAGCCATTTTAAGTGAAAAAAGAAGGCAATTTTATATAGTTACTATTCTGAGTATTTTCCAGCATCATTTAGACATTAACAGTAGAGAATCATAAGTCTTCCTCCAATAAGTAATGATCTACTTCCTGAAAAAAAGTATACATATTTGTCTATTCCCTATACTAGAGGTAAATTATTGTTAAATATCTTCATAAAATAGGCAGAGTACTAGTACATTTCAGAAGGTAACCATCTATGTCACATAAAAAAGAGAAAATGAAAAGACCCCAAAACTCAGCAACAGCACTGAGAAATCAATACAAATGTAGTGGAAATCGTCAAGCAATTATAATCACTCAAAGTAAACAGTACTGTTTATAGCAATTATAATCACTCAAAGTAAACAGTACTGTTTATTTTCAATATACATAGTAACATTTAAGAATTATATTCTGTTCCACTTGCTCAGAATAAAGAATAGATACAACTATTTTTTAATATAACACCTTGCTAGATTCAGAAGCCACAATGAGAGTCAAACAGGATGCCAGTAATTTTTTTAACTCTATTAATAAAATATTAAAGCATATATTATGTAAAAATATCTGAAGTACAGAAATGCAAACATTGACAGTTTAATTAAATTACAAATCTCAGAATTAGTAGAAACAAAATGACCACATTACATTACAGTTTGTAAACAGTGAATCCACAGCCTCCTGCGGAAGTGTTGGAAAACATATAAGAGATAAATAACAATCAATGTCTGTGTTCTCAGGTAACAATAACTGTCAAGGTCAGAAATTACTATATTAATTTAATAAGTGGTTACATAGTCATCATCCACTTCATATGTCATATATCTAGCAGAAGAATCTGTAAAATCTACAGCATTTAGTTTGCTTTTGTTTAATGAGTTTGCCCGACTGGATTTAGTCAAAAAACACTTCAGTGGAGGCTTGAGGAGAAAAGCACCAACATAATGTTTATGTATAAATATACATGATCAAACATTAAATAATATAGCAATAACCTATGGCTGGCTGTGGTGATGCCGGATTTACCCATGGCTGGTGTGGTTTGGTCATGAGGGTGAAGATTATACAATGACATTATTTAAGAAAAAAGTTACTTACTTTTCTTACATAATATCCTTGTATAAGGGCAGCTTGCTGCTCTTCCATGTTTTTTACCAGTATCCTGGGGCTTTATTGATGCACTTTGTATGCATATGGCACTTTTGTTTCCACACTTACACAGTACATGAGTGCTGTGGAAAGGAATCAACAAAGAAAGGAAGACCTTTGTTGCTTTTTTTTTTTTAAATAAAAAAATTGAAATCTGGAACCAATGAAACAATCCAAACCATTCTTCTAGAATGACTGCAAGCTGGGGACTACGAAATAAATTTGAGCGCTTTCATCCTTTATTTAATCAGACTGCATCAGAGAAACATTGTAGGACTATGTGGTGCCAAAATCATGGACTGAGAATAAATGCCACAACATGCATTATTATAGCCTTTCGGAAGTCATCTACCCCAGGGAATTACCACATTGAAAATACACCACTAAGAGTTGACCCAGTTGTTTGGATTTGGGAACTTATGAGCACAGTAACTTCACTTTTGACCAACATGTGTCTATTGTTGTAAGAAAGTCCATCTATATCGCACATCTTATAAACAAAGGGATTGTATCTAGATCTAAGAATTTCATTGTCTACATGGATTGACTCAAAGACTTTTCACTATACTTGGTATCCTACAGGCTGCCAAGAGATGACCTGTGTCTGGCATACAAGACATCCTCTGACCCATTACTGAAGGACATACAGCATGTCAGTAAGTCAAATGGCATCAGAAATACTCACTCTAGGTATATAAACCTCTTCTGCAACATCACCAGAATGGTTTGGAAGGATAGGTACTGTTTATCTCTCGGAGGATACCGCTGTTGTGGAACAGACTCCCCATCCACATAAAAAAAGGTTTACCCCTGCCCATACACAAGTGCAACTTAGATCTATGGATGGGAAACAGAAACTTTACCCCCGTACTACCCTCTGTGCTACTAATGGACAAAGGCAGCTCCTAAATGCTTTATCACATCTACAAGTTCTCTCAAATTATCTAGGGTATAATTTCAGTTATTCTCATTAGCCGTATTATATAATTATCGACCATGGGATAGATGAGGCCAATCTATAACCAAATGGGATTGATTATTTCAAAAATGGAAAAGAGTTAGGCTTAGAATAGCCTGCAAGGGCAGCTAGCCTAGTACTTACCTATGAACCTATAACAACAGGATCATTATATGTATACGCTCGGTTTTTAACAGCTGTAGCATTCAGTCTCATTATAAGTATGGACTTGTGGGGCATGATTTTGCTTTTACACTGACTTAAGAACATTTACTTGGTTCAGGACTTATTGTATTTCAGTTTTCTGAGCAGTAACGCACTGTGCCATCTGCTTCCTCAGTTGTATAAATTCGATTTGGAAAGTTTTCTTTTTTACTAAGAAGCTTTATTCAGCATGCCACATGTTTTTCTTTCTCCAAGTGTACAAGCCAAACTCAAATCAAATTTGCACTTCAGAGAAAACTGTTTCACTTCAGCAAAGCAGAACATTACAGTCTCACTGGACCTGTAGTTTAAAATGAAACCTTTGTGTAATTGCTGAAAATTTAGGTTCTACATATGCTTTAAACAGTTTAATGATCTGGTTGCAGGATTTGTCTTTATGTTTTTGTGGCTGAACTCGGTTCAGAAGTAATCTTTCTGATGATGGACCCATAATGCTGAGTAGCATCACCAGCTACTTCTCTGCATTCAGCCCAACAACTGTGATATTTTTTATATACATATGCAGAGCAAAATTGTTTTAAGTTGTCTGATTCTTTCCAAATGAACCAGTAAAAATCTCATTGCCATTTTTTTGTCATTGTATGTTATATATGTTGATGAAACTGACTCAGAGATCAGAGGTACACTTGAAGCTAGACTTACTGCCATAGACTGACTGAACTGTCACTTTATATATAGCAGAGTATATAGACGAGTATAGGCAGCACAGCGGTGCAGCCAATAGTATTGTCACCTCACAGCAAGAGGTTTCCTGATTCAATTCTTGGCTGGAGTGCCTTCTAAGTGGAGTCTGCATGTCCTCCCTGTGTTCACATGGGTTTCTTCTGGGTGCTCTGGTTTCCTCTCACATTCCAAAGACATGCTGTAGGTGGAGTGGACACTCTAAATCTGACATAGGTGTGAGTGCATGGTGTGGAAGAACTACTGCAGCAGGGCTAGCCACCCAGTGGCATTAACCTTGGCTCTAGATTATTGCCACTGTTGAAGTGACACCCTGACCTAATGTGCAAAAATAGGAGAAAGGGGTTATGGATGGATATAGGAGAGTGTAATTTCACTTTTGCAGAGCTTTGTGCACTTCTGAATTTAGTAAAATATGAAATTATACTACCAAATAATTACAGTGAAATACCACCACACTATCCACACACAGAAATACGAACAAGTGAATAGAACAACTCTGTGCAAAAATAGCCCCAGCATAAAAAGTACTTCTTGAGATGGAATAATTCAGTCCCTACCACTGTGATGTGTATCAGTGTGAATAATGGCAATAGTAAAAGATCATGGAGATCCCAGAGTTTTTCATTATGTCTTTTGGCTACAAAGAGTTTCCCAGAGTATCTCACAGTAAAAGATCCAATAAAAGTAAACAAAGTCTTGTAGCCACTACAGAGCACAGATCACATGAATATTCTCAAGAAACCCAGCAATATAACACAGAAAACAGCCATGAATCACAAAATGTGCAAAACACAGTAACAAAATGCTTACAGATTAATTTACCTGGATTCTCAAGTTTGGGTTAATCTGATTTTCTAGAAGCTTGAATAACATAACTATGTCTGTTCTTCTTATTAGCCATAAAGTCATGTATTGATTTTTTTGAAAGTAGATAATCTTTCTCTCATGCTGTATGTCTGACCTAAGACCTATGTGTGAGAATACATGCTGGTACTTAAATGGATGTACCAGTTTACAAATCCTCAAACTTTTCTTGCCTCCAGTCCATGTAGCAAGACTCTTGTCAGTAATATGAATAAGTACTAATATATACATACATATATATATGTATATATATATATATATATATATATATATATATATATATATATATATATATATATATATATATATACTCATGGCCACTCATGTTCATGAATGTGGCCAAAACCTCATGTACACCCACTGTGATAGAATAAAGTATCAGGGATTTTAGTGGATAGGTAGTGCTGGGGGGGGGTTGTGTGTGTGTATATGTACGTGTGTGTGTGTGTGTGTGTGTGTGTGTGTGTGTGTGTGTGTGTGTGTGTGTGTGTGTGTGTGTGTGTGTGTGTGTGTGTGTGTTACTGCACATGTGAGTGTATATATGAGTATATGTCAGCCTGGGAGATCACAATAGAGGTGTTAGTTAGGGGATAGGGTAGGTTAATGTGTGTGTTTACATGGGTAAATGAGTGAGTGTGTCTGTGAGGGTTATTGGGTGGGGGTGTGTATGTATTATGCATGAATGTATGAAATGTGTGGGGGCAGTTGGGGACTGTCATATTTCTACAGACTAGAATAGTAAGCAAATCCTGAAAAGCTGGGTTGACTGGGAACACTAGTCACCAGGAATAGTACTTCATCATGCCTTAATGGCACTTAAACAAGATGTGGGTCAGGAAGAACGTTGGCTACCATGGATAACTAACATCATGTCTTAATGGCATTTAAATTAGATGTGGTTTGGAGGAAACACTAGATACCAGGGATGACTCATTGTGTATTAATGGCACTTAGATAAAAAGAAAGATAAGGTGGGTTGGGGGGAGCAGTAGACACCAGGGTTTTTTATATATGCACTATAATGGCAATTATTAAAAAAAGAAAGGCCATGTAGGTTGAGGGAAACACTAGACACTTGGGATACTATAAATAGAATGTCTTAAAGAAACTAAAAGGGATCAAAGCCTGCACTGTCCCACTGAGGATATCATTCCTCTGCACCACCACTGGACACCAGGGATAAAGTGAAATAATAAATACAACTGGAAAAAAATAAAGTAGAGAAATGAGCCTTTATACAGGAAATAGCATTGTTAACTTGCTACACTAACTATACATTAACACAGGAAAGTTTGTTTTTTTTATATAATAAGGACTCTGGCATCATTAAGTGATGATAGTTCATGAGTTATTAGGGAGAGCGACAGGGTACCTATAAGCATACCTCTCAACCACATAGAAATCTGGACAAAGCCAAAATAACAGGGGTTCAAAGACCCCCAATTAGAGATAGAGATTGATTATTCCTTTTATAAACTTAGAAATGTGCTAGAATAACAGTTTTCATATTTGCATGCCTTTACTGAAACATATAAAGTCTGAAACTCAAATGTCTGTCATTGTGTAACTAAGTCCTCAATGGTTTTCCAGAAAACCACACATTTTATGAGGAGCAGAACAAAACTAGCTGTTGAAAATCTGTACATTCTGCAAAAATCTGGATAGTTGAGAAATATGCCTGTAAGAGGTAAGAGCAGGAGCATCCTGTAACATCTGGGATTGTTGTCAGGGATGAGGAGGTGTCTGTGTGAAGGAGGCCTCAGTACAAAGTCATACGGAGCACTAGATGACAGCAGGGAGAATTTTGAAGTGTGACCTGTTGTCACTTGAAAAGTTAACAGAGCAACAGATCTAGCACTGAAATACAGTTACCATATAAGAAGCACAAAACTCTAATGTTTTGCATTATTGACTAACTGTAATCATCTGTGATTTACAAGGGCAGGAAAAACATAAAAGGAGACATTGGGGACATTCTGACAATTCAGGCACAAATATGTGATATATGGTATATGTGTATGAATCTGTTTATGTGTGGGGGAGACTGAACAAGGAAAATTCTTTTGCCAGTGCAGTGCCTGGTCCATTAGTGTTAACTGAGAAAGAAAAGTGCTGCTTGGAACTAGGAGTAGTTAATGGTGGTTCAGAAACATGCAAATTAGTCAATAATGAGGTCTTGATTATTGACGCTAATGTGTCTCTGAATCACAAATTACTGCATCGTGGAAATATTTTTACTGTGGTTCTTACTGCATGTGTTTGGGTTCTTTCTGAATCCTCATCATTTTGTCATTAACCTTGTCATATTCATTATAATCTAGTGTCACTTTCATACCCCTAAAGGTTGAAGACAATTTGACCTAAAGAAAAAAAACATAGTTGGCTATGCTTATTAAATGCCATTCTTCAAACAGGAAGGCGGGGAAAATAATTAAATATTAAACATGGAGTATTGCAGGTAATTTCCAAAATGTTATCTTTCTGTAGTGTGAGTTAAAGTTTTATAGTGTCATACAAAAAATGAGTAAGTGGCGATTTATGTTCAAAATTACAAATACTGCAGCATAATTAAGACAGTACATAACAGATAACTCACACTAAAAATTAACTAATATCCATATTGAATAATTATGCAATACAGCCCATCTTGACTATCAGAACTTATTTATAACTTTGTTGGGCTATTGGCATAGAAGTAGGGTAATCCCCTGTACTATGAATGGTCAGGTTTTAGGAAAAATCCCAAGCAAAGATAAAGCCAGTAATGGGGAAGACTGAGGGGTCTATAGCCAGTTATCCTTTGTGATCTTTGAAGGAGACTCAGGCATAGTTAACAGCTACAGAACAGTGTAGGATTGTACTAAATAACCACTAGGAAGCACACATGGGGACATCCTTGTTGTGTCACTGCATACAGTGGTTTTAAAGGGAATAGGAATAACATGAATTAACAGGCACCATTCTGAAGAGCAGGTGCTTAAGGCTAGCCTTTAGACAAGGAAATAATGGGTATATGTCCTGTTTTCTGAGGACCTGGTATAAGACAGTGAGTGTCTTCCCTTAACACCTATTTTCTTAGATCCCAGCACCAAAAAAATCTGGAGCACCAATTCTGCATGTAACTTCCCAGCAGCAGAAAAGATAAAAGTCAAAATGTTTTAAGTAACTTCTCATTTCAGTAGCCCTAAAAATATTAGCCATTCAGAAATCAGTATTTAAAAATTTAATATGCAAACAAAGATCTGCAAAACAGATACAATAGAGGCCCTCACTTCCAGGACTTCAAGCACAAGTCTCAACAGATGAAAAGCAATTGCAAGCATTCTTTCAGTAAATACAAATTCACATGCTTCAGTACACTCACATTTGAACAGCAAATAAGTTCACATCTGCGCATATGCAGACAAATACATACCTAGATACATAAATACCCTCAATGGCTACCATCTTTATTTGGCAAGTGTGCAACTCTAAACAAGTCACTTAACTAGAAAGTGGCCCCCAGTCACACCCGAAAAGGGACAATCTTGCTAATAAATAAAATAAAAATAAAAACAAATACTATCACACACAAATGTAAGCTACATAAAACACATTCATTAATACGTGTTATGCAGTTTCTGCATATATATTCAGAGACGTGCAAACAGACAACAGGGAACAGCAGTAAGAAAGCCAGCACAGCAGGTATGTGTGGAACCTGAAGATCAGCAGTTAGTGCAGCGCTCTGTAGCTTAGCTATGTACTGTTACACATTATTACTGCCGTACTGTGCTGGTCCTAAACAGTCTATGGTGACTGCTTGCCTGATCCAATACTATCTATAATTTTTCTGGGATGGTTTATCCTGATTCTAGTTCCCATTTCCTTGAAGAGTTACTTGTGCTTTATCTTCTGGTCTGCCCGTCTGCTCAGCCACTCTGGGACTATTAATGATTATTCGGTGGGTGCATCTTGAGTTCCCTGAGAATCCGTCTTTTTCATATTAGGTCCCACACCTTAGAAATCAACTGCCACAGTAGTTTCAGGAGTCTCCAACTTTGTAGAGGTTTAACAGGTCTACAGGATCCATCTTGTTTATCTTATCTTTTAAAATTATTATTTATTCATCTGCTATTTCATCTAACTTTGCTTGTCATCCCAAATCTTTATTGATTGTTTTACATACTTCTGGTCTTTTTATTGATTTTAATGAACTATGCTTAGACATATGCACATGACTACATTTAAATTCTACAATAAAGTCTGTCGACAAAAAACTAGGCACCCTTTACAGAATTAAAGCCGTCCTTACCCCTTCTGCCAGAATCACTATTGCCCAGACACACCTGATCTCTGCCCTGCTCAATGCTTCTGCAATATATACCAATCTATCTAGCAACAACCTTACCAAACTTTCCACCAGTTACAATAACATAGCCAGACTTGCCACTGGCACCCCCTTTAGAACTCACCACTGCTACAACCTCAAACAACTGGGATGGTTAGAACTGCAAAATCTACTACTGTGTCAACAACTTATCACCCAAAAGATCCTTTATCACCCTAATAATACCCTAATCCTTACTAATCTGATTACCCCCTACAAAAATCTTGCAACACTACACTCAGCTAACAAGATTCTAGTTTCCACTACTAAATCTAACAACAAAGCTGGGGACTCACTTTTCACCAACACAGTAGGAAACAGCTGGAACCAGCTTCCTAGTGAACTTTCATCTCTTGCTTCCACTCATCTTTTTAAAAAGCATCTTAAAGAATATCTTAAAACTCACTGGCTTTGTCCCTGCTCTAACCCTGACTGATATCTCATTCCCCCTCTTCCTTTCTCTACACATCTCTACTCCACGGTTCTATGTCACATACCTGTAATATTGATTACCTTCTTAATACTTAAAAAAATATATATATTGATAAAAATGGTTTACAATTCACATTTTTGTTCTTTTGATTGATATCTCTCAAATGATTACTCTTTGTATTTGATCTAAGTTTTAACCTACTAAAGGACTCTGTACAAGTTTATCTGAACCTCAATGTAATAATGTGCTGTAATTCATTTGACTATTACTATATTAATGTAATCTCTGTCACTGCTAATGCTTGGAGCTTTTCTCCCCGGGCCTCTACTGAAAATGGGCATATATCCAGCTAGACTAGCCGGGTCAACAAATGAATGTAAAATAAATAAATAAATAAATAAATAATGCTTGATATTATATGTCTAGCATTAACTGGGCAGTAGCATCAAGTTGACGTGAAACACAGTACTAAAGAAGCAAACCATTAATACACTGTCACACTCAAACAGACAAAAAATGTAATTCTACTGTCATAGCTGTCGACCTTCTATCTACAAAATGTGGAACACTACCTCTCATAATGTGGAACAAATGGACAAAACGTAGAGCACTTCAGTTTATTAACAACTTCAACTAGGAAGTTCACAGAATACTTAAATGCGGTAATTTAAAAAGTTCTGTTGATTACATAATACGGTTCAATATTATTTAGCATGGATATCAGTTAAAAAGCTCAAAAGGCTGAATGCGTGACTTACCCTTTCAATCTGGAACCATGAGGAACATGGACTTTTAGACTCAGAATGAGGAGCGTTTCTCGTAATGCTGTACATTTGAGAGGTATGTCTGCCATCAACATTATTAACACAGTTCTCAATACTTGAGCGATAGGCATTCTACTCCTTCTTAATAGAAAAGGGTCTGGATCATCTTTTACAATCCTGTGGTATGATTACAGTCAGTGGCCACCAGCATCACAAGATCTGTTTACACCCAATATAATTATTTATTCTTCAAAATACTGCTTGTCATATTGCAGTACACCAGATACTCAGATATCCACAGCAATATTATTTATGCATACAATTACCAATAAAGGGCACCCTTTTATATAACAATTATTATTCTGTTAATGTCTTCCAAATACCAACTAGTTAAAAATACTCATCTGTTGTATTGTTTATTGACCAGCAACTTAATCCTGAAAAGACAGGATTATGTAAAAATGTAATCGCCTTGACTCTGTAGTAGAATGAGTCATGATGGCTAATTTCCATAAGAAAGCACTTTGTAAACGTCAAGTAATTTAAGACACTTAACATAAATTTCAACTAGAGCCATGTGACTCACAGGCACATCACTGACTGAGCTTTTAATGGTATCATTAACAGTTTGTATGCAACAGTACTATATATTAGTTTATTTCTAAAATGTTCATTTTGTAAGTTAATTTTGTAAGTTAGACTAATACTCTCACTGTTTACTATGTTGTGTTTAAATTATGTTTTCATTTCTGCGTAACTAGATCATGACTGTAAAAAGATACTAATTATCTAGTTTACTTACTTGTAAAGTAAATCAATAGATAAATTTACCTGTTACTGTTGACAGACAAAGTACATTGTCCCTCATTCTATATGGGTGCTGTCAGGCCATGCTCAAGTAAGTATGTACACAGACTGTGAGGACACTAATGACAATCTGCTAAAGTGTCAGCTGCTCAGAGTTCAAGGATCTTCTTTACTTTTTTAATGCCATAGCCATTCAATCCAGCAAATGTCAAACATTTTTTCATGTTGAGCTTAGCACATATTTCCAGCTAACAATGCCAAGACTGTGCACATTTTAGGACCCCCTACAGAAGCAGAGTAAACATATTACTTTGGTTCTTGTTCACCCAAATACGTTCTCATTGTGATCTGACCTCCTTAAGTGCTGTCCACTTTAATTCTTTAAGAAGCTGTTATGAAAAATGTTACCCTGTATCTCTGAGTAAGAGGGTTGTTAAGGAAAATTCTATGCTTAAGTTTGTGAAATGCTTGCCACTTTATCTGGCATTGTCATAGACAAATGTTCATATGCATCTCTCATGTCTTAGGGATAAAAAATGGGTAAAATCTAGGTTCTTGAGCTGTTAGCCTAGTAATCTCCTATAAACCTATGAAAGATAACTTACTTCTTTTATCAGGCTTTCAAGAAAACATTCCTTCTCCACCCAGAGTTAATATCCAAATACCTTCTCAAAAGGAGACATCTGCCATCTATTTGATGGCATCTGACTTTGTGTTTAAGATTTGATTTTTTTTCTTTTACATGTTTTCAACAGATGTATCACAGTGATGAGCAATAGGAATCCCAGTTTATTTGCTAATGAAAGACAAATATAACAGTCGATGACAGACTTTTATTCTTTCTTATGTACAATAGGACTGAGTCAGATTATTTAAGTCCATTTCCTAGAGTTATAAGATTGTGTAAAAACATTCAAAGCTGTTATCATTCTAAAATATATCTTAATGATTGTAATAATTAATTAGGACTGAACATCAAAATTATTCACAAAAATGAAAAATGTGTCTTCAAGTCAATTGGTCATAGAGGTAACACTAGCCATCATTTGCTTGTGCTATATGCAGCTCACATATGAATAGAATTTCAGGGGCTGTGGGGGGATGTTATACAGGTTGTACCATCACACAATATGAAATAGTACTTTTTTATTGCAAAGCAGTTGCTGCTGAAGAGATGCAGGGGTGGGTGATAAAGATTTCAATTTGTACCTATGTACTGCCCTAAGAAAGGTTAGCTGTGATGTATGTTCAATCACTAAAAGGAAGTGCTATTTTTTTTTCTTTTTGTGACTTTCTGTTGTGAAGTAATGATGTAAGGTCTTGTTGATGGAATAGGGTTGATTAGGCCAGTACTGATGATAGTGACAGTCAGCTAATCGATATGTACACATGCAAGTGTGCACACACACACACACACACACACACACACACACACACACACACACACACACACACACACACACACACACACACACACACACACACACACACACACACACACACTATATGGGAGTATTACCACTAATCATGTGCTATGCTGTTGGACCTCAAAATATTGCAGATATAAAATCTCATTTATACAAATTTGAATCTTAGTGCAGTACAGCTTGCTTTGTCACAGGTGATATGATTTATTCTGAGGTCACAGGACTCAGATAAGACGAAAAAAATGAGTTTTTCATTTTATACAAATTGCTCCTTTCCACTGTGTATGAGTAATCCCAGAGGTAGCATATACAGAAATCAGGGATGGCTGGGGAGGGTGCAAGGGCAAAAACAACTTTTTTTCCTTCCATGCTGCCAATCATTAGTGCATCCCAGTACCTGTGTCTTTTGTAGGGTCTGCCTACCCCTTCCAAACTCCCCTGAACTCAGTCTATCAGGACTGGGGCTGACAAGGAACATAGGGTGATCTGGGACCAAGTGTCATTCACTGTAATGGAGTTTTTTATTCTTTTGTTATGAGCTACCATCATTCCCCACTTCCCTGTAATCACTGGTATGTCCAAGGGGTGGGCATGCAATGGGGGGGCATGCTGGTATACAGCTCTCCTCTTCAGCAGCTCAGCTAGTTTCCAATCCCCTTCCTCTCCCTTCCTTGGTCCATGCCCTCCCAAAAGTCCCCAACCTCTACCAGAAATCATATGCACGGAATGCTCTGGCAACCACCCTTCCCCAGGAAGGATATGCCCATCCCTCTCTGGCAGTGCATCAGATGCCAGAGACGCTAATAAAATCTAGGTCACTTGTGCAGTATTTAATACTTTATCTATATCACAGCACTGGCTTGCAAAAACAATGTTTTATTGCTTTTTGCTTCTGCATGTGCTGACCATCAAGCTTCTCCAATCAGACTCAAACTCAACTTTCAAGGTCATGGGAGGTTGCATTTGGGCAGTTATGAAGGTTGTTTGTGTTCGCATTAGCTTTCCAGCAATGAGGACATCTGTTACTTGGACTAATCCCCCAAACAGGAGGATATTTGACTTACATCACAGCATAGGCTACACTGCTTTCCCTACACAAGTGTACTCACATGCACTTGATTAATGAAGACTATTGCAAATCAGTGGCTTTGGCAGCCACGGTGGTACAGTGGTTAGCATTGTCACCTCACAGCAAGAGGTTCTCCGGTTCGATCCTCGGCTGGGGACAGGGTGCCTTCTGTGCGGAGTCTGCATGTCCTCCCTGTGGTCGCGTGGGTTTCCTCCAGGTGCTCCGGTTTCCTCCCACATCCCAAAGACATGTTGTAGGTGGATTGGACACTCCAAATTGGCCCTAGGTGTGAGTGTGTGTGTGCCTTCCGTGGAAGGTTGGGTGCCGGGCTGGAAACTCGACACTGTAAAACTCCACTGCCAATCATGAGCGGACAAGTGATCCGCTGTGGCGACCCCTAACCGGGAAAAGCCAGAAGAAGAAGATTGCAGATCAGTGGCTTGGTGTTCCACACACATCCTCCAAAGCCATGGAGCCACCTCCTTCTTCCCAAGGCCTGCCACAGCTCACAACCATCTCCATCGTTTCCTTAGGATAGCCATCAATAATATGGGTACGGCCATTCTCCCTTCAAGCTTTGTCAAGCACCATTGAGATCACATGCATTATAGCCAGGGCTTTATTCTTCTACCCACAAAGCTGTTACCGAAAGCATTTTTTAATTTACTATTGAGCTGTTTTTGTACAAGTATTTGTTTAACTTGAGAAGTGTGTTAGGTTCAGATAATACATTTGTTGTGTTTTGTATCTTAACTAAAGGAAATGTCCATAGCAGACCAATATCATAGATATCTAGCTGCCTCCATTTACAGTAAATTTGTAATTTCTTGGGCAACTTGTTACATTAGCCAGATTCACAAACTAAGCCATTCATTCCCTGTTGGATCACATACAAATCAGGCAGTTGCAGTGGATATTGTTCTCCATGTATAGCATCCTTTTCTATAAATGTCAATAAAAATGCTGGCATATAGGGCTTGCTATGTAGACATATCCACATTCAGATTTTTTTTTTAATTCTTCATTAGATGGTGTTCTAAGGGGGGAAAATGTTATGGTGAATGAATTAAGTAAAGTTAACTAGGTCACTATTTTGTGATTGAATTCAACAGAGTCAACATTGATTTTCCTGTTTTCAGTGACTGATAGAACAGCATACTGTTTACAAGTTTAAGACAATAACTCAGCTGGATTCTAGCAGGGACACACCATAAAGTCAGGCAGACATGCTGGCATTTCTATGACAAAGACGGTACATTAATAATCACACATTGTCCAGAGGCATGAGCTCTAAACAGTCCTGTACATAAATCATGTTGTATAAGAGCATTAATAACATGGAAGAGTCGGTAAGAAGTATGTCAGAAAAGACCGAGTTCCGATCACTTCAAGTTCTGAGATTCAGCAAATGGCGAATGTATTCACTCTAACAGCAGGCTGCAAATGCAAGTAAATGATGAGTGGATGTATAGCTGTAAAAGGAGATAGCTTACTATAGACAGTAGGAACAAGAGAAGAAGGACTTCGCTACAATTATTCTCAAGTCTGGAAAACCATCACCTGGCCCAAAACCCCAGCTCTGTGTTTTGATTTTTGTTGCTTATCCAAAAGAGGATGTACATCATTGCAGAATGGCTCGTGTTTAATAGAATAAAGCCCTGATCCACATTTCTACAATGGAAAGCTACCCTGCTTGCTCATATAAGTTCTGATGAAGTTTGTGGCTGTTGTATGCTGTACAGGATACAACACAAAAAACGAACTCAGCAATGTATTGAATATACAAATTTACTAAGCAAAGCTTTCACATTAACAAATCCTTCTTCAGTGCAAGTTAAAACAATTCAATACACTTCATTTAAAACTACAACCTCATAAAAGATACAGCCAATCACACAGAGTAATCAAACACAACATACAATTTATGCCCTATTTCAAGCAATATCGCTTACGTTTAAGAATTGGTTTAAGACTTAACAGATAAATTAATACTGGTGGAAATCAGCTCACAATCGTATAATATATTCATATTCTTTGATTTCAAGTTTATTGTTTGTAGCACCCCACCTCATACTTTTATATACCATATCAATCACCCTAAAGTGAAAAATATGCGTTGAACCATTTTCACTAATATGCTTTGCTAATGCATTTGTTGGAGCATTTTTTTAATCTCTGATCTATGTTCAATAATTCTATTCTTTAAACGTCTTGTTGATTTACTTACATAAAAACTACTGTATATTGTACAGGATATAATAACCCATACAGCTAAGGCTACTGTAGCAGTGATCTTTACAAAGAACATCAAGTTAATAAATCAGTATTGTTAGTGTGAAACTGACATATTTCTGAAGTTGGCAAATACTCACATACATGAAACTGAGACAGATAAAGAAATGAGGGCACCGGAGCAGAAGCCAAAGTATCCCCAAATCCCGAGAAGGTCAAGAAGAACAGATTATGGGAGTCTAGACACATACAGAGGAAAACAGAAGATGATTTGGTGAAAAATATTTTGGGGAGGCAGGAAGAAGGCAAGAAAAAATTAGAATGTCCAGTCAAGAAATTAATGGATTGCATGAGAGAAGATCTGTGATAGTTGGGCATGATGATCAAAGAAGGTAGAAGAGTGGCACTGAGTTAAGAGAGATGTTGACAGCTGCCCCGACACCCCAGCCCATATGAAAAGATGAGAAGAAGAGAGTTGATGATGATATCATTAGTCAGAGAAGTTCAGGATAAATAAATTGACATAATAAAAATTATAAACACTTGAAAAAAATAAACCTGTGTTTGTTCAAAATCTTATCACTTTTGGATGCATATAATGTTGCCTCATTAAATGATTGAAAAATTATAGAAAGTAAATAGTAAATGGTTCACTATAATATTAAAGTAATAGTTGAGCACCAAACATGATGAGATTTTTAAATAAACGTAAAGCTTTATCTTTTAAGTGTAGCACTGAATTGAGAGAGGTAACGACAGCTGACCTGACACCCCAAACCATATCAAAACATGGGAAGAAGGGAGTTGATAATGATATGGACTGATAGATTTAATCTAAGTATGATTGTATACATAAAATACTTGTATCAACATGCCTCTCATTTGGTCTGTTTTAGCCATAGCCAGGAAAGTAATAAAAAGAAACTGGCTGAAGGATCCAAGTCAACATTTACAGAATTCTTATCATTAGTCAAAGAAGTTCATGTTAAATAAATTGGCACACTAAAAATTATGAACACTTAAAAGATAAAGCTTTACGTTTATTTAAAAATCTCATCATGTTTGGAGGAATATAATGTCTCATTAAATGAATGAAAATTATAGCAGGTACATAACAAATTGTTTGCTATAATACTAAAGCTGATTATTTTAAATAGGAGAAATAGTTAAACAGATTAAATATTAATGGAGAGTATGTAGATAGTGTGAAAAGAAAAGTTTTCTTTACCCTTTTAGAGGAAGTTAGTTGAGATTAATTGTTTTACAACTGTAACAAACCTGATTGTACCATAAGTATTTGTTTAAATAGATATTGGATATGTGATGGCCATGCTTATCTCCACTAATAAAAATATTTACAAAAATGATCACGTCAGTTGCCCTGCTAGACAGGCATCTAGGGAAGTAAATACTGTGGGAAGAAATAGCCAGGAAATTGTTATGGCTAGGCTTGTATAGGCGCTAGGGCCAATAGCCTAATACCAACCTATGAACATGTGTTTTAACAGTCACAACTTAAAATACTATATTTAAAATTATAGCTTCATTCTATTGTGTTTATATAGTTTTAGTATAATCAATATTCTCTTTATTAAATTTTTGAAACATAGTGTCCTGAATTCAGAAAAGTTACTATGAGGAGTACACAATGTATACACCTTGCTGTAACTTTATTGTATTCAGAGACAGCCCCATCACTGTGCTTCAACACAAATACATGCAGCACCACTGCACTGGGCTGTATGCATGGCCCTGCTAGATGCTAATGGGTTATTCTGGAGGAAAGGCATGTACTTAAACATGTGATCTCTTCAGGAAATGCCTAGGGTTAGGCATTCACACTGCTAAGTGATTCGGGGAATCATTCGGCTGTGTAAAGAAGCACAGGTGCACTTGTGGTAATAAACATGGCCAAAAGGCCATGCTACTCCATCATGGAGATGAGTGCTAAGGAGTTTAGCAGTCAGGTAATGTTAGGGTGTATGTGAGGGCCAGCATGTGTGAGTGTTTATGTGAGTATGTGTCTGCCTCTGAGGTCACAGCAGGGAGGATACGTTTGTGTGTGTGTGTGTGTGTGTGTGTGTGCGTGTGTGTGTGTGTGTGTGTGTGTGTGTGTGTGTGTGTGTGTGTGTGTGCTTATATAGGTTGAATTTTAAATGTGGTAATAAAAAACTTCTTAAACGTTTGGCTTCATTTTATACAATGCATCTCTGCTTATATCCAGCTCTTCCTCTCAGAAGTGTCCATATTGCGCAGTGACCAATCACTATTTGTAAGTTACAGATAAATAACCTGTTCTCCATTCATCTGCCCTCAGTACTCATAATCTCAGTGCTCATGATCGTAGCAACTGGGAAAGGCAAAAGTGAGTTTTCTACTGATCCAAACATCGCCAGATATGTTCTACCATGTCTAGCATGAATGCAGATTCTTTACATCGCAGTCCCCAGCTTGTCTAATAAATTTTGAAACAGCAAATGCAGGAATTCACTGAAAAATCTTTAAGTGATTAATGTATCTGCACCAAAATATACCTTTTGAAGGTACTTTATGGCATCTCAGAGATTTTATTCTGTTTTTCCCTGCAGTAGTATACTTGGATTTCCATAAAGCATCTTAAGTAGTGAAATACTCCTGGACTCATGTAGATGTCAGCGTGTATATGGCTTTTATTTTATTATTCTGTGTATAATTCTCCAATGTAAAGGTAGGTGGAGTGCCTGTGATGTTTTTTTTCAGCCATGAACTCTGGTTTACCCATGATCAACATAAGTAAAATACATGGACAATGGGTCCCTGGATCCAGAATAATATATTTAGAACTCCAGGTGGAGCTCTGTCATGCAATGTGAGCAGACCAAAGGCCTTCACTATACATGAATTGCATTAAACGAGCACATAGTATGTAGCTGTGTATTATGTGTACTAGTGCTGTGGGGTGATAGTGGAACCGTTGTGCAGCATGACAGTACTATATAATGCAGCCAAGATCAGCACCTCACTAACATACTGCACACCTTACTGAGTAGTTACGTACATAAGGTATGTACAGTACTATATAATGCAGCCAAGATCAGCACCTCACTAACATACAGCACACCTTACTGAGTAGTTACGTACATAAGGTATGTACAGTAGTATATAGTGCAGCCAAGATCAGCACCTCACTAGCATACAGCACACCTTACTGAGTAGTTATGTACATAAAGTATGTACAGTACTATATAGTGCAGCCAAGATCAGCACCTCACTAATATAAGGTATGTACAGTACTATATAATGCAGCCAAGATCAGCACCTCACTAGCATACAGCACACCTTACTGAGCAGTTATGTACATAAGGTATGTACAGTACTATATAATGCAGCCAAGATCAGCACCTCACTAACATACAGCACACCTTACTGAGTAGTTACGTACATAAGGTATGTACAGTACTATATAGTGCAGCCAAGATCAGCATCTCGCTAACATACAGCACACCTTACTGAGTAGTTACGTACATAAGGTATGTACAGTACAATATAGTGCAGCCAAGATCAGCACCTCACTAACATACAGCACACCTTACTGAGCAGTTACGTACATAAGGTATGTACAGTAGTATATAGTACAGCCAAGATCAGCACCTCACTAACATACTGCACACCTTACTGAGCAGTTACGTACATAAGGTATGTACAGTAGTATATAGTGCAGCCAAGATCAGCACCTCACTAGCATACAGCACACCTTACTGAGTAGTTACGTACATAAGGTGTGTACAGTACTATATAGTGCAGCCAAGATCAGCATCTCACTAACATACAGCACACCTTACTGAGCAGTTATGTACATAAGGTATGTACAGTACTATATAATGCAGCCAAGATCAGCACCTCACTAACATACAGCACACCTTACTGAGTAGTTACGTACATAAGGTATGTACAGTACTATATAGTGCAGCCAAGATCAGCACCTCACTAACATACAGCACACCTTACTGAGCAGTTACGTACATAAGGTATGTACAGTACTATATAATGCAGCCAAGATCAGCACCTCACTAACATACAGCACACCTTACTGAGTAGTTACGTACATAAGGTATGTACAGTACTATATAGTGCAGCCAAGATCAGCACCTCACTAACATACTGCACACCTTACTGAGTAGTTACGTACATAAGGTATGTACAGTACTATATAGTGCAGCCAAGATCAGCACCTCACTAATATAAGGTATGTACAGTACTATATAGTGCAGCCAAGATCAGCACCTCACTAACATACTGCACACCTTACTGAGTAGTTACGTACATAAGGTATGTACAGTACTATATAGTGTAGCCAAGATCAGCACCTCACTAACATACAACACACCTTACTGAGCAGTTACGTACATAAGGTATGTACAGTACTATATAGTGCAGCCAAAATCAGCACCTCACTAACATACAGCACACCTTACTGAGTAGTTACGTACATAAGGTATGTACAGTACTATATAATGCAGCCAAGATCAGCACCTCACTAACATACAGCACACCTTACTGAGTAGTTACATACATAAGGTATGTACAGTACTATATAATGCAGCCAAGATCAGCACCTCACTAACATACAGCACACCTTACTGAGTAGTTACGTACATAAGGTATGTACAGTACTATATAGTGCAGCCAAGATCAGCATCTCACTAACATACAGCACACCTTACTGAGTAGTTACGTACATAAGGTATGTACAGTACAATATAGTGCAGCCAAGATCAGCACCTCACTAACATACAGCACACCTTACTGAGCAGTTATGTACATAAGGTATGTACAGTACTATATAGTGCAGCCAAGATCAGCACCTCACTAACATACAGCACACCTTACTGAGCAGTTACGTACATAAGGTATGTACAGTAGTATATAGTGCAGCCAAGATCAGCACCTCACTAGCATACAGCACACCTTACTGAGTAGTTACGTACATAAGGTATGTACAGTACTATATAGTGCAGCCAAGATCAGCACCTCACTAACATACAGCACACCTTACTGAGCAGTTATGTACATAAGGTATGTACAGTACTATATAATGCAGCCAAGATCAGCACCTCACTAACATACAGCACACCTTACTGAGTAGTTACGTACATAAGGTATGTACAGTACTATATAGTGCAGCCAAGATCAGCACCTCACTAACATACAGCACACCTTACTGAGCAGTTACGTACATAAGGTATGTACAGTACTATATAATGCAGCCAAGATCAGCACCTCACTAACATACAGCACACCTTACTGAGTAGTTACGTACATAAGGTATGTACAGTACTATATAGTGCAGCCAAGATCAGCACCTCACTAACATACTGCACACCTTACTGAGTAGTTACGTACATAAGGTATGTACAGTAATATATAGTGCAGCCAAGATCAGCACCTCACTAATATAAGGTATGTACAGTACTATATAGTGCAGCCAAGATCAGCACCTCACTAACATACAGCACACCTTACTGAGTAGTTATGTACATAAGGTATGTACAGTACTATATAGTATAGCCAAGATCAGCACCTCACTAACATACAGCACACCTTACTGAGTAGTTACGTACATAAGGTATGTACAGTACTATATAATGCAGCCAAGATCAGCACCTCACTAACATACAGCACACCTTACTGAGTAGTTACATACATAAGGTATGTACAGTACTATATAATGCAGCCAAGATCAGCACCTCACTAACATACAGCACACCTTACTGAGTAGTTACATACATAAGGTATGTACAGTACTATATAATGCAGCCAAGATCAGCACCTCACTAACATACAGCACACCTTACTGAGTAGTTACGTACATAAGGTATGTACAGTACTATATAATGCAGCCAAGATCAGCACCTCACTAACATACAGCACACCTTACTGAGTAGTTACATGCATAAATTATGTTTGTCTTTTCAGAGGGAAAGAGTTTGCCAAGATAGACAGCGAGAAAGTAGCAGTAACTGATGCTGCACAAAAAATATTGCTTTGTACAGAGTAATGCATTGGCACATTATCTACAGACCAGTTTACTTGTGGAGATTTTGACAAAGTTATGGGATTCTATATTAAGTCAAACAAAAAAAATAACTTTATTACTGAAAGTTTTAAACTTTGCACCTTCAAACAGACTTTTTTGTATGTAAGCTATATTAACAAACATTGTTCAATTGTATATGTACAATTAATGAAGACAAAATGAATGGTGTTTAAAATATGTG
>NC_056725.1:459126867-459224367 GCF_019279795.1 Protopterus annectens | reverse complement strand
GGGTGCTTTTAGAATAGGAAGTTTATGAAGAAGAATTATATGGACATGTTTAAAATGAGAAAGAACAGTCCTGGAAGTGAAAAATGGGTTGAATATAGTTGTATTAAACGTTTGCAAAGTAAAGGGAGCAACCATTTATATATCCCACTAGAAACAAATGCCTGTGCTCAGTGGTCAGCCAAGACCTCAATTTTAGTTCACAGGTTCATAACAAATATTAGGTTAGCTGCCTTTGCAGGCCATTTTAAGCCTAGCTGTTTTTCCCTTTTATGCTCAAATTAATCTATCTCACTTGGTTAGCGATTGGTCATACCATCCCATGGCCTATAATTATACATTAACCCTAATGATAATAGCTGAGATCATACCATAGATAATTTGAGGGGGCCCATGCATGGGATAAAGCATTTGGAAGCTGCCTCTGTCTATTAGCAGTACATGGGAAAGTCCTTGGTTACATTTTCTGTTTCCCATCCATAGATACAAGTTGCACTTGAATATGAACAGGGATGAGATTTGTTTTATGTAGATGGGGAGCCTGATCCAGAGCAGCTGTATCCTCTGCAAGATATACCTGTCCCTCCAAACCATTCTGTTGATGTTGCAGAAGAGGTTTAACTCCTTAGACCAAGTATTTCTGATTCTGTTCGACTTGTTGATGTGTAGCAAATCCATCATCCATCAGTACTGGGTCAGAGGATGCCTTGCATTTCAGAAACAGGTCAACTCTTAGTAGTGTATAGGATACCAAGTATAGTGACAGGACTTACAGTCGGTCCATGTAGGACATGTTGTTTTGGCCCTATATCCCTTTTGTAAGGTATCTCTGTGGACGTTCCATTTGTTGCATATTTCTTGATAGGTAGATGCAGGGCCGGTGCTAGCATTTTGGGGGCCCCCAGCAAATTTCAAGCTGGGGCCCTACTCAGGAGAATATAAAAAGTGTGACCACGTTGCCATCATGCCCCCTTCCCTATCAAGCTCATGCAGCACCATTTAATGATCACTGTATAGTGTTACTGTATTCAGACCATTAAAAAGACTTGAAATGCCAAGGTACATACTGACGGGCATTTAGTACCAATGTAAGGCAAGCCCCTGTACCACAGCAAGGTAGCCACTCACACTGACTGGGGCAGCGCAGTGCTGCAGCAGTTAATATTGATACCCCGTAGCAAGAGGTTCTCTAGTTCAATTCTCAGCTGAGGTGTCTTCTGTGCGGAGTCGGCATGTCCTCCCTGTGTCTGTGCGGGTTTCCTCTGGGTAGTCCGGTTTCCTCCCATATTCTGAAGACATGGTTCTGGAGAATTTCTCCCTGGGACTCCACTGAAAATAGGCTCTGTCCTAGTCGGACTTTCCCAGGCAACACATTTTAAATAAATAAAAATATGTACCAGTGTTACAATATGGCAAGCCCCTGTACCACAGCAAGGTAGTCACACACAGAGGTACACATACACTGACTGGCATTTGGTAGCAATGTTACATTATGACAATCTCTTATACCATAACAAGGTGGCCACCCACAGATGTATACACACACACACACACACACACACGCACACACACATTGACTGACATTTAGTAGCAATGTTGTTACACTATGACAAGCCTCTGTACTGCATCAAGGTAGCCAGTCCCACAGAGGTACATAAAGACACCCATATAGACTCACACAGGACAAAGAAGCAAGACAGACAGCTACACAGACTCTTGCACACAAAACATAGACACCCACACATGATGAAGACATCACTACAGTAAAACTAAACATTAAGAATTTAAAATACTAGACTTATGAAATAATAATGATTCTGCAATAAGATTTTGCAGTAGTATGTGTTGTGCGAACCCACATTTTTGATGAACAACCCAAAATTAATAAACATCTGTACATTGTGCAACATTCTCACAGCCCCTACAAATCTCCTAACCTCTCAGCATAATTCCAAAGTTGGAAATAACTGCAGGACAAAGGTGTAACATCAAGGCTGGTTACAAACATTGCTATGATTAACTTAGAAAGATATTAGAATAACAGGACTGCGTTAGCATTCATTAAAATAATTAGTACATTCTGCAGAACTCTCATAGTGCCCCCAAAAGTCCCAGCACAATTCTAGAGGAGGTAAAAACAAAATAAAAAAAACAAGACAAGGACGTAACATTATGGATTCAAAACACTGTGCTTATGAACTAATAAAGAAGGTAGAATAACACATTTTTCCAGCAGCATGCATTGCATGAATTCATATTTTTCATGAGTAGCAGACCAAAAATACAGGTCAAACATCTAAACATTGTACAACATTATCACAGCCCCTACCCTTCTCCTAAACTCTCCGCTTAACAATTACAGACAAAGCCAAAAACACTGCAGCACAAAGGTGTAGCATCAGGGATAGTTTAAAACTTTACTCTGATCAACTTCGATAGTAGAACAGGGTTTGCACTGGCACTCATTGACATCAGTACATTCTGCAGAATTCTCACAGCCCCTATCAGCACAATAAATCTGGATGAAGTGAAAGGAAAATAAAAATGAAAAGGTGTAACATTAAAAAGCAATGCGCTTATGAGCAAACAACGATGCTGGAATAATCGATTTTGCAGTAAAATCATTGTGTAACCTCACATGTTTTAATGAAAAGAGAGGAACACCAGGCAAACATCTGTACATTGTGCAGCATTCTCACAGCCCGTAACCCCCCCCCTACCAACCTCTCAGCACAATAACTCCTGGCAAAGCAAAAACTTATTATAGAACAAAGCTGCACCATCAGGGATAGTTGTAAACATTGCCGTTATACACAATACTAGTATAACAGCTGTATGAACTAATAAAGATGGTAGAATAACACATTTTTCTAGAAGCAGTCTTTATTGCATTAGTATACATTAAAACAACAGCTGTACATTCTGCAACATTCTAACAACCGCTAACCCCCTCCCAACCTCTCAGCACAATAATTCCAGACAGAGCAAAAAATTATCAAAGGTGTAGGATCAGACATAGTTGTAAACATTGCTGGCATATGTAGCATCAGGCACAGTTGTAAACATTGCCGGTATATGTAGCACCAGGCATACTTATAAACATTGCCAGTATATGCAGCATCAGGCATAGTTGTAAACACTGCCAGCATACACAAAAAATACTAGCATTACAGGGTTTGCATTGGTATACATTAAAACATTCTGCAAATTCTGCAGCATTCTCACAGCCACTATTCCCCCACTACCAATACTTCAGCACAATTGTACACAAAACAAAGATGCATTAATGAATATTCTTATGCAAGATTAGCTAAAAAAAATACATCAAATCTGGACATTAATTATTACAAACAAACCTCCCTTCCTTACTCTCTTAGCAGAAGAATTCTGGACAAAGGTAAACTAAAAGTGTTTCAACCACAGCCCCTCTCCCCCAAATCGTCTTAACACAAGAACTCTGCACAAAAAAAAAGTAATACAATCCTCTCCCTAGGTCCCCCCCCCCCACAAAAAATAAAGTTAAAAATAAATCCAGCAACAACTACCCTTTTCTGCAGTTGATAGAAGGCTGCTACTAATCCTTTGCTTGCTTCTCCTACACACAGACCAGACCAGTTCATCCCTTTTAAACTGCCCTTAAAAGGACAGTTTTTCAGATTTTTTTAGAAATTGCCCTTACAAGGGCAGTTAAAATGCAGCTCCTTTGCTGGTCCCACAGTCATTCCAGGAAAACTTGCATCCTCCATCTGTCCTCATGTGCCGATAATCCACAGAACTGACCCAACAGACCACCGATTACAGCAAAGCCAATCAGGAAACTAGAACTTGCTTCCTTGACTGCTACAGCCAGTCAGGTCCCTTGCTTCACTGAAGTGGACCTGATTGAGTCCAGCTTGCAGGCAAATTTTTCAGAAGAAAAAAAAAATGGAATCTCGCGATGATGCCATACAGCCGTGAGAATGTCAGAGGTGCCGAGCAAGGAGTGGAAGAGACAGAGAAACCTGTGGCTGCTTTATGTAGGGGCCCTCATACACGGGGAGATAATCAGTGGCTCCCCGTGGCCACAGGTTCAACGGGTGCCTAATATTGGCTATGGATAGATGCCAAAGGGGGCATTACACTCAATGATTGGTTTCATGAGGGTTGAGCAAAGCAGAAAAATGCTATCCCTAGACCTAGACACAATGTCTTTGTTCATAAGCTGTGCAATAGAGAAAGACTTTGTTATGAAAATGAACACATGTTGGTGATAAGTTAGGTCACTGTCCATATAAGTTCATAAAGGCATATTGTCAGTGTAATGGTTTCCTGGTGTAAATGTCTTCCCAAAGGATAAAATAATGCATTTTTGGCATTCAGTTTCAGTCCATGAGTTTGGCACCAGTTATTTATTTCAGAGAAACCTATATGCAGGATGATTCGGGGATTCAATAACTGATCCTAACTTGCAGTCATCTGCAAACTTAGTTAGCCAGAGCCCTTTGGTATGGGCTTTTACTTCAGCAAAGTAGATGCCAAACAGGAGAGGTCCCAGCATAGAGTCCTGGAGGACTTCACTGGTGACTAGTCTTTTTGTGGAAGTAACTTCTCCTGTGTTTACTTTCTGCATGCTATCTCTGAAATTACATGTAAAGTTAAATGACTTTTTCAGAATATATCCAAAATGCATACCTCTCAACTGTAGAGATTTTCGCAGAATGTCCAGATTTTTGCGTCATATTGTTGGTCCATTTTTCATAAAATTGTGTTTTTTCTGGCAAATTAGTGGCAAATCATTAAAGACTGAAATTAGAAAATAGCACCAGACAATTGTGTTTCAGACTTCATACCCTTCAGAAGATGCATGATAATGCAAAACCTGTTATTCTATCAACTTTCTAAGTTTGTAAGAGCAATATTTAAAAATTGTGCCTATTTTTGGGCCTTTGTCCCACTTTTATTTATGGCTTTGTCCAGATTCCTTGCTCTAAGAGGTTGAGAGGTATGCCAAAATATGATTACTGGAATCAAACTTAGGATTTGAAATTGAAGCTCATTAGTACACTGACTTAAAACTCTGTGCTATACAAGCAGACAAATAATCTGCCAGCTTCGGCTACTTAAGTATGATAGCTATCCTGAGTTTCTTTATACAGGTCACTATGTCATTACAGTGCAGTAGAATTAATGATTTATAACATAATTTAGACAGATGTCAGCTGTACTGCTAATATAAATGCAACACACTGTTTTGAGGAAATGCCCATTTGTGATGGCACTTACTTTTTTTGTATTTACATCATTTTTTTCTGTTTGCCACTGGATATGTTTTTGTTGCAAATGCAATAATAATATTTAAAAATAAAATGAAAAAGGTAACTTGTGCCAGCTTTTCATATAGATATACAATTTCTACAAGAAGCAAAAAATGTAGGCATCGCTAAAATGCTGGATATGTAAGAAATGCTTTGTGTCAAGGAACCATTTGGATTTTATAGCATAGGCACCAGAATACCTTAGCACAAAAAACCTTCCCAGACTTCTACCCAATCCCACAATAAACTGCTTCCCCCTGCATCTCTGGCTCTATACTGAGTGAAAGTAATCAAGGAAAAAAATGAAGCAGAAGGTAGAGGATGATAGGTGGGTAGCTCCTTGCAAATGGAGTTCTTTTCAAATTTATAATTTTCATAACCAGTTCTGCAGAGTTCAAATTACAGGAACTATCAAGACATAACCCCAAGATCAAACTTCTGAGTTGGCTGTCCTACAAGAGCATACCTTTGATAATTGTAACTCCAAAAAGAGATCCTCAGCCTACAGGCCACTTCCAACAAGTAATACTTTGCAAACGTGTTCAGTGTTGCCCAGGTAATCACTACTAAACTGTCATCCAGGAAAGCATTACAGAAATAGGTCGGTTATAAAAATAACTCTCGTAGAATGTATCTTTGCAATACTTAGTTGAATTGTTCTGTAATTTTCATAAAAGAAGACAATACAAATGCAAGCTACTTAGGCATTTTGTTTTTTTTTTTTCTTCTTAGATGTCTTGATGAAGGAAACAAACAGTTGGTCACCCTTTTTCACAGACTTAGTTTTGTCTGCACAGAACCTGAGATGCCTGTGCTTAACCATGATGTAAAAGAATTACTGTTGTGGATTAGAGTACTGTGACAAATTGACTGGTTCAAATTAGTTTCCACAAGCACCACTGGTATGAAAGAAAGTTTGTTACACAAGAAACAATTTATAACAATTTGAATAACTTAAAGGTGGACAAAGCTTGAACATTCAGGCTTAAGGTGGCCAAAGTTCAACCAGTTGACAATCAGAGTTCCTCCACAGGAAATCATTGCTGGCAAGTAAGTTCTACTGCAGTGATCAGTGATGCCATTTTCATGGGAATTTCCCCTTATTCAAATTGGTGCAATCCAGTTGCTATATATATATATATATATATATATATATATATATATATATATATATATACACGTTCTGGGGATATGGAAGGTATATGGGATCTTGCCCCCCTAAAAAAAGAATTAAAAGTGTTTTTTTGTATGTATTTTGGCAAATGTAGTTCAGGGATTCTGAGCCATGGCACTTTCTGCTTTGTCCACTCATAGTGGAAGCATAACACTTCATTTAAGAAGGGCATACAGACAAAAGGTATAATTCAGAAATGAACCTATCTGAGGTTAAAGCTACCAAAACCAGTTTTCAAAGGTAAAGAAAATACTTGTACTGAAGCCACTGATCCAAAATAAGGAAAAAGAGCTCCTCTAACAAAATTAGTATCTCAAGAGGAATCAGTTCTGTAATAGGAAGACAAACAAGAAAGGTGCCTCAGAGAAAACCCTTAGCCAAGAACTAAAAATGTTGGCCTTCATGAAAGTGAGAAATAACTAATAAATAAGCCTTGATGGAGGAATAGATGAGGTCAGCTTTAAACAGTTCTGAAGGATGCTGCAGAGTAAATGGAGCAGGTGCTGAAAAGGTATTCATGTTTTTGATGGATGCCCCAAACAAATATATTTTCTATTTGTCCCAGTAAATCTTTTTTTGTGTATGAATTACATTATTACTCGGTCTGCAAAGTGTTTTAACATGACTGCCAGTAGAATCATCATTATAGAGAGCTGCTAAGACTGTATCTTTCAGGAAAGGGTCAGCATAACTAAAGGCAGTTCTGAGTAAAGGCAACAAACATTACTCAACAACCACGGTGCATGATGTGCATCTGGCACTAAATAAATAAAGAATACAAGAGCTTATCCTGCATAATCTCAACAGACGGAGGCAGAAGGAATAAAATAGAAATATTATTTACCTTGGTGGAATCAATTACATGCAAAATGAGTATTCATAATCAAACCCAGAAATATTGTATGTCATGATAATGTTCCTGCAAAGCAAATACCACAGAAAACAAAAGGGAAGGTTTTTCCATTAGGGAAAACCAAAAGACACCTCCACCACACCCTCAACTACCAGAGTTAAACTAATAATCACTCACTCTTGCTATTAAGGGGAAAAGTTTCTTATCCCCAAATTCCACTAACTGGAATTAGTATATTGGTAATATATGACAAAACAAAACTCAGCCAAATAGTTCAGAGTCTCAACTTTGATACCATATAAACTTTAAGCTCCGTAACTGGATACCAGATTTATAAATTTGTGCTGCATGAAAGTAAGGCACCATCTAACAATCAGTTGTAAGCAGTTCAAGATATAACAGGCCTGGGTACTTATGTGGACAACTCTCTCTCTCATTCAATCATCATGGTTCCATCATAGTCAGGAAATGTTTCTATCTGGCCCAGTTAATTACCAAGGGGAAATCTTCAAGAGATAAATAAGTCATCCTACTCCTGTATTCCTCCCTTATAGTTTCATAGGTTAGTACTAAGCTAACGGACCACAGGGGCCTTTTTAAGCCTAGCCATGCATCCTAAATCTCTGACAAGTTCTGGTAACCTTGATAAGTGACTTGGGAGATAAAGCATTTACAAGCAGGAGCCTGGGAGATGAACCATTTGCATGCTACCTCTATCCATTAGAGAAATTGGTGCCAAACCAGGGGTGAATGTCCTGTTCCCCATCCAATTGTCCAAGTTACACTTGAATTCAATTTGGGTTAGGGAGGAGCTCTGCTCCACATGGATGGGGAGCCAGTTCCAGAGAAAGTGTAGTCTCTGGGATACATACCACAGGCAATGTTTAAGTCTTTAGAATGGGTAATTGTGGTGCTCTTTGTTCTGCAGATATGCAGGTGGTCTATCAGAGTAGGTTCTGACAATGTGTTGTATGCCAGGTAGAGACCTCCCCTCAACAGCCTGTAGGAAACAGAACACATGGATAGGGCTTTGAGCATAGGACGTGCTATTTATGCCCTGTTTTCCTTTAGTGAGGAACTCTGTGGACATTCCAATCTTTGGAAGTGTTTGGTTAGATTGGTTACATACTCAGTGATAGGTCTGTTGAATGCTGAATACAGTAGAACAATGACCTCCTTGGACCTAGATGCCATTGCCATATATTTATTTGTAAGTTGCACAGCACAGAATGATTTCCTCATTACTGTAGACACCTGATGGTCAAAGGGCCGATTACTGTCTATGTATATTCCCAAGTCCCTGGCTATTGGGTTGACTGTTAAGGGTGTGTTGTCAATATGATAGTTACCAGGATGAAAGACTTCCCAAAGGATACTATAATGCATTTCTTGGCATTTAGTTTTAGTCCATGGTTCTGACACAAGTTATTTGTCTGTGTCAGCACATCCTGGAGAACATTTGTGTCGGTGGGGATTATATGGCTGCTCCTAATTTGCAATCATGTGCAAATTTAGTCAGCTAGAGCCCCTTGACATTGGCCTTGACTTCAGAGAAGTAAATACCAAAAAGGAGTGGTCCCAGGGCAGATCCCTGAGGGACTCCGCTTGTGACTGGCTTTTTTTTAGAGGTGGACTCCCCAATTCTAACTTCATAGGTCCTGACTGTAAGCCAGCTGGCTATCCACTGGGTGACATAAGGATTTATACCTAACCTCTTGAGTTTGTCAACAATGCCTGAGTGGCATTCTGTCAAATTATTTGGCCAGGTCAAGGTACCATTCTGTCCTCATCCACTGCTTTGGTGACGTTGTGAAAGAAATCCACCAGGTTAAGTAGCCATGACCTGTCACTGATGAAACCAAACCAGGTTGGATTTAGTGCTTGGAGGTTTCCTATGTCATTATTGATCATTTCCATGATAATTCTCCCCACAGTTTTGCATATGAGAGTAGTGATATTTATGAGTCTCTAGTTTCCAGGCTCTGTAGATGGCCCACTTTTGTGCAGAGAGATGACAGCTGTTCTCCATTTGTGAGGCATGAAGCCTGTTTGGAGGCTATAATTAAATAGCAATTCCAGAGATCTCAACAGGTCATGTTTCATGCTATTCAGAAGACATCCTGGGTTATTGTCTAGGCCCGTCAATGTAGTGTTCTTGATCTTAGAGAGAACATTGAGGACCTATTCCCCAGTGATAGTAAGGACACTTATATTTGATGGTATTTCCTAAGGAGGGTGATTGATGGGAGACAGGAGTAAGGATAGAGTTGAATTTGTCTGTCAGTAGGTTTGCCATATCTTCTGGCTCAGTATAGGTAGCTCTATTAACAACGAGCTCTGCACAGCATTATGTATTGCATTTGAGGTTGTGGACGTAGCTAAATAATTCCTTGTAGTTGTCCTTGGTCTGGGAGGCCAAATTTACCTCATATCTGGCTTTAGTAGACATTATTTGTCCTCTGAGTTGTTTATTTAGTTTAATGAGAGTTCTTTTATCTTACTGGGTGCTACACCTCCTAATTTTTGCCATGATTTTCATCCTTCTGTTATACAGCCTATTGGCATTGTAATTTCACCAGGGTTGCTTGATTTTTGAGTTAGTTCTGTACTTCTTCCTGGTGGGTACAGCTGCTTCTACACAGCTATTAACATGTTTGCATACGGTTTCTGTGAATAGTTCTGCATAGGCAGCAGTGGTCTCAGGTTTTATAGGAGCTTGAAATTTTGCCAGGTTATCACTTAATAGTATGAAGTTAGCATTGGAATAATTCCTGAACATTCCAGGGTTAGCTGGGGTAATCTCAGACAGGCATTAGCAGATCCATTACTGAATATAGTGCTCCATTTGGTATGTATAAATCCAAGCATATCGCTCAGCTGGAAAGACCCCAAAGATTACTAATCAAGAAAATTAATGGTCTTAAATTATTCAACTACCTTGAAAAATTAGGACCACTCTCCTTTCTCAGTAGCATACTGGCTGCTCTGAGAGGACCTGTGTCTAATTTTTTTAGCCAAGAAATACCCAACCCTATTTGACCTCTTATTTTTTCACAAAACCAGTGCTTTAATGAACATCTGCACTATAGAACTAAACCTATACCAAAATATAAACAAGACTCCTTGGAGGGATAGGTTCTTAATACAGAGTATTCCCAGCCTATCCAATAAGTTGCCACTACAGGTCAAACAAAGTACTTTTGGTACATTCAAAGCTAAGCTTCTTACTCCAGGCTTATCATGTAAGACCCTACTCAGTTTGGAAGGTAAGTAGTATTACGTGCTCAACAAGGGTGGCAAAAACTTTTACGTTTGTCTACTTAAAGGTGCATATAGCTAGCCATTTTATGATCCCTGTAATCATTTGCCTAGTATTATTTTTATGTTCCTACATTCAAGGAAAATATGAGGAAGGACTATTTTACAGAAAGGATCATACATATTTCGAATAACATGCATTATGAGGTAGCACAGCTAGAAATAGTGACTTAAGAATGCATACAACAGGAACACAGCTTTCACTACAACGAGTGAGTGATGAAGATAAACTTAATAACTGCTGTTTAGCCAATTTAAGAAAAGATATGGTGTGCCACAAAGTCCTTATCTGCCAATCGCATTCTACATTTTTTTTGTTTGTTTCTGTCTTCCTTAGTCTTGGGTCTGCTAAGCCTTAAAGCAGTATCTTCCTATTACAGCAGCTTTAAGCTCTGCTGTGTCCCATACAAGCATTATGACTTTGGTTCAATGTTCCCCTCACAAATCTTGCAAATAAGGTCTTAATAGCATTGAATACCTGTCTCTGACAAACTAGGAACATATGAAATAATAATGAAATTCTATAATATTCGGTGGTCACCTTCATTTAAAAAGTCACTTCCATCACAGCCATCTTTTTTCTCCAAAACAAAGAGAGGTTAAAATTTAAAGTAGTTATGTACTACCACTGAATAACTTAATTTCCCTTTTACAGTGTGGATCACTTTTTTTCTGTTTTTTACTAACAAAAATTAAATATTTTCCTTGTCAGCACTGCAGCACTGGTTTAGATAGTATGTTACTAAGAGTCTGACATAATGCAAATGGAAACCCAAAGACATCAGAGCCCAAGACTTCAAAATTAAGCTTGTTAGCAATTTATTCGCATGACACACTTTGTTATACTGCCAAGCCATGCTTTTGTGTTTCTGGGTACCAGTTTCTCAAGATGAACGTAGTACCATAGATTTCTGGTCAGACTTTATACATGTAATGAATCTTTAATGAGGAGTCAAATTATACCCATTAGATTTGTATCACTTCAAAATCTTTAACTAAAATGTTGTTTTACAGGACAACTGAACTTCACATAGTGGAAAATGCTTTGTTACTACAAGAGTTTAACACCTCATAGCTACCTTCACTACAATTGTTATAGAAAGCTACCAAAAGAATTACATTTTCAAACTTTTCAGGTACACTACTTTAAAAAAAAACTTTCACACCTAATGCCATTGAGTAGAAAATTAAATTCACAATACATATATCAGTTCATACATTTACAATTGTTTATAAACCAAGATTTTGCATTATTGAATAATAGCATTATTAATAATAATAATAATTACTATTATTATTATGTTCTTCTTCTTCTTCCTGTTGAATGTGATATTACATAACTTGAAGCCTAAAGCGAATATGCAGTAAACTGGTCTGATTATTTTAGTTTCCCATATTTCTGCTGACTGTATAAATGGAGTCACATTATTCATAATTTTGATAATGCCAGACATCTGGGACTGGCAGATAGCAAGCTATTTGTAATCAGATTTAGGGTGTTGATACAGTCTGAAACATTTCATGCAAAACATACTGTCCAAAAGGCAGTACATTCATCATCCACAGACCATATCTGAAAAATCTAGGGAGGACAGTAGCTTGGAGTTATGCCTGTATTTCCTTTGGCAATGTTTCCAGCCATGCTTCAAACAAATGTCTTTAATATGATCCCCAGTTAATGCCATTTTTATTCTAAAAGATTAAGGTATTCTATGCTGCAAAGCATAAAGTACCATTCATATTATTAATGTTGTCAGCAAGAATGTGTAATCTCTACAAAAAGCATCATTTTACTTTTATATCCATCATGCTTCCACTCCCTTTCTTTAGCATGCACACAGAAAGACACAGACACACACACACACACACACACACACACACACACACACACACACACACACACACACACAATTTAAGTTTTCTCATGTCTGGGAAGTAATGAGATTTATTGATCACATCAGACAAGCTGCAGTTCTAAAAGTAGCCATTTCATCAGGAAAAACAAAAGAAAACAGATCTATGTTCATACCAGTTTACTTTACATTTAGCCTGTCAAACACTGTGGTATATATAAATAATATAAACAAATGGCTACTAACATTGAGCCTTATATGTTCACATTACACCAGACATTGATCAGTAAATTCCTAATTCAGGGATGTAGCCAAGCTTGTTTAGCCTTTGCATCTCCGCGGTGGTACAGCGGTAGCATTGTTGCCTCACAGCAAGAGGTTCTCCCGTTCGATTCTTGGCTGGAGTGCGGGGAGTGCCTTCTGTGTGGAGTCTGCATGTCCTCCCCGCAGTTGGGAGGGCGTTCGAAAGACATGCGTAAATGGGCGTGCCTTCGTTGAAGGTTGAACGTCGAGCTGGCACTTCGGCATTCATGAAAATCTACTGCCAATCATTAGTGGACCAGAGTTCTGCTGTGGCGACCCCTAACTGGGAAAAGCCGAAAGACAACAACAACATCACCAGAAGAGGGTATAAGCAGAAATGGCGTGAATAATATTTTATAGTCTCACCTGAGATTTTCTATCTCCCCTGAGATAACTTAACTCTGAACCCACATAATACTAGAACTGTTCATTAATGTTGGACTCTAATACACAAATATATATAACTTGCAGAATCTATAGGTCTTTCATTAATTTGTTCTGGTGAACCATTTCAGATAATCAAGTCAGTAACAGCACAGAAAAATGGTTGCAATGCTAACACAATAGAACATGGCAGATTTCCAGTTTTGCATGAATGGCCAGTGTGTGGTGGATTATTGGTCACACGGTGGTGTCTAGTAAAACACAGCTGTTCTTTCAGCAGAAGGTCCTGGCACATGTACTCTTACGTGGAATATTATTATGTAGATCTCTTGTGTAGAGGAGATCACTGAAGTGGAGGCAGTGAAAAGTGCTGTCATACCCTCACTTGTACAAGCTCTGTTTACTTGTTCTTCAGTTGCTCTGGCTGTTTTTGCTTGAGATGCTGTTTTTCCAGCAAATGTTGTCAAACTACACCTATTGCAATAAAATACAAAAGGGCTGAAGTCATGTAATTAAGACTACCCTGAGGAAACTGGGCAGTGGAGAAAAGTAAACATTATCTGCATGCTTTAATAATAACCACATTTTTCTCTGAGCTGGAGCAACTTTTGCATGAGAATATAAAAATTATGAGGTGGGCAAAACACTTCACTTAGAAGGTTGAGGGGGTCTTGACCCCCCCCCCCCATGAAGATAATTATTTTTAGTGATTACACGTTTTTTCAAATTCCTGACCTACTATGCTTGGAATAATGTCATACATGCTAAAATATATAAGCTATTGTGTTTAGGGCTTGCACATTTTGATGTAACATAGTATACCTCTTTACCATATCTATCATGAATATCAGCTGAGCTGTTTTAGTAGGGCAGGTCTTTTACCTTATTGTATGATGTACAATATGAAGCTCCCTTTGCTTCCACCATGCAAAAGTTATGTCTATTTCCAGTATATGCAAAATACAAAGCAGCAAATGGGCAAACTGCACAATATGTATACTGAGGCCTACACAGATTGACCACACAGCTGACAGGTAAAATTCATAGGTCGCAGTATGAGTAGTAAGAGAAATATGCTCACAAGTTAGGAATGCAAAAATAGTACATTTTTTACTGAAAGCCAGAAAAAACAAGGCACTAGTGAAAAAATTAGTCAGCTGCCACAGAAGTCTTAACCATGACTGCCTTTCATCGATTAATCATTTTATTCTGCCTGCTTAGGTACAGTTGACAAAGTCAATGGCCACAAACGCACTCTGCTGCTGTTGGGGCATTTGGGCATTCAAACATGCAGATACAAAACCACTTTCAATCTGATAATTCATCCCCAGATGTTCTGGTTAGTTCACATGCAGCTGTTCTATCTCTTACACATGCCCCACTCCCTTTTCTTTTTGCTTCAATCATGCTTATATCCATGAATTATTAAGATTCACTAAAACTAAACTATACCTTTATTAACATTAACTTACAAAGCTTTAATAAAGGAAAGATGGAAGAATAGACAGTCATGCACAGAGCTGGGTGGAAGACAAAGGCAGAGAGATAACAGAAAGAAAATGGTGTGATATTTGCTAGGTACCTAAATTTTCTACCATGTCTTTCTACCATACCTACAAAACGGTGTCTACAGGACTGCAATCAGTTTCTCTCAACATTTAAATAGAGTAGGTTACACACAAAACACATTTGTTAAGCTTTCACTTACAGTGCTTTGTAATTAAGCAGGTCACCATATTGGTCAGCCATAGGGCTCTTTGTTTCTACTTGAGTGGTTGCCTCATTCCCCTGTAACTGCAGTAAATTGACTCTTACATTAGAGCTGTAATACTTACCTTATAGCTTTAGGGCACCTTAGGAAACCTTGTAAACTGCAATAGCCCCGCTACATTCGCCCTCGCTACGCTCTGGCTCTCTTCGCTCCCTCCTGCCCCAATTCCTCCGCCCCCAATACCTCTAAATTTATAGTACTATAGCCACTCCCCAACTTTCTAGATCCTATCTGCTGTCATCTGGGATAATTCCACCCACCCCTATTGTACTACCTACATTTAATAGCACCTATTAGCTTTCATCTGGCATTCTCCCATCCCCCCTTCCAGTACCTTTACCTCACCACTCTATCTTCTGGTATTGCATCACCAGGTAAAACAGTTCCTTCACTCACTAGCTGAATCACATATAATGATATACTCCTCTTTACTACCCCTCTTGTTCATTGTTCACCCATACCTCCTTACCTTGTATGAAATGTCACCATAGATGTAATACATCCTCCTCAGATTAATAATCATAAAATTAAAACCCACTACACTTTCTGCTGATCAACTCCTGCCGAGTACCTACAAAAATCAGCTGATGCTATTGCTTACCCGTCTCAATACTAATCAATCGAACCATAGTAGAAGCTAAAATTCCCACCATCTGGAAAATATCCTATGTAATCCCACTTCACAAAGGAGGCAGCTCTACTGAATTCTCCAATTATAGGCCAATAGCTATACTCTCTCCACTTGCAAAGATTATGGAAAAATGTATTCATAGACAACTCATGCACCACCTAATCCAAAATCGCCTTATGGCAGACACTCAGCATGGCTTCTGTCCTCATCACAGCACTACTTCAGCCCTCCTAGCCTTTACTAACACCATAAACCATAATCGCAACAATAATTATATATCCTCAGCCCTCTTTTGGATCTTTCCAAGGCATTCAATATGGTTGATCACCAACTTTTAATCCACACCCTGCAAACATTCTGTCTAGATACTGGAGCCCTCCAATGGTTTCAATCCTACCTGAATGGTCGACAGCAGGCTGTCCTCTGGCAGAACAAACTCTCTAACCTTCTACCTAACACCCTCGGAGTACCACAAGGCTCTATACTAGGGCCCTTGCTGTTCTCCATCTTCATTAACAGCCTTTATACTGTCATCCCAAAAGTCAGCTGTATCCAATATGCTGATGACTCTACTCTGATTTGCTCAGCCACATCTTCAGTAGAGTTATGGTCAGCTACCCAGACCACCTTTAATACAATAGAAAACTGGCTTTCTGAACATCGACTGATCCTAAATCCCAAAAAAACTAAAATGCTGTTATTTTCACCAACACGTAGGTCTACCCCTTTCACCTTTACCATAAAGTCAAATGATGGCACAATAATCTCCCTGACCCATCTACAAAACTATTAGGTGTCATCATAGACAATAATCTCAAATTTGACCTACATGTTAACCAAACTATCAAAACCATCAATAAAAACTAGGGTCACTTTACAGAATAAAAGCCTTCCTAACCCCTCCAGCTAAAATTGCCATAGCTCGCTCTCACCTTCTTTCAACCCATCTGTATGCATCCCTCTACTCGAATTTGAACAAGACTGTCCTTAACAAACTCTCAATTTGCTACAACCACATTGCCAGGTTTGCCACTGGGCTGCCTTTTAGGACACATCATTGCATCAATCTAAATCAGCTTGGTTGGCTTGAACTACCTAGCCTAATCCAGTATAACCAACTGATTATGGCCTATAAAATCCTCTATAATCCGGACAATACTCCTGCACTTAAAAATATTATCACCCCTATAACAATCCTAGACCGCTTCGATCCTCTAACAAACTACTAATTCAGACTAGCAAAATTAATAACACAGCCGGTGATTCTCTCTTTGCAAACTCTGTAAGTAGGTCCTGGAACTCTCTTCCAGCTGATATTACCTTACTTTCCACCTTAGGTCAATTTAAAACTAGACTCAAACAACATTTGTTACTTAACTGGCTATGTCAATGTATCAAGCCAGGCTAACTCGAATGTGTAAAAATCTGTTAACCAGTTTACTGTGTAATTTAATTTAATCCTGACTTGTGCTCAGGACTATCTGTAACCTGTGGAACTTGTTTAACTTGCTTACTTATGTAATCTCTGTAAATAGTCTGTTTGTAATATGTAATGCTGGTATTATGTAATGCTGTATCTGCTTACCCTTGGAGCTTTTCTTCCCGGGCCTCCGCTGAAAATGGACATGCTTCCAGTCGGACTATCCCAGTCAACAAATGTAAAATAAAATAAAAATAAAAAAAAAATGTCTAATAAAGCTGGAATCTTGCTTAGACCTTCTTCCACAAATATTTTTATACACCAGAGAAACTGAATAAAATATTTCCAGGGGCTAGTTATTCATGAGTGTTGTGATGCAAAGATAGGCTTCTGGGCATCTGGAAGCATATGTTTTGGGCATTTCCCGAACTGGGAACATTTAGGACAGAGCTACAAGAGTTTATTTAAAAAAAAATACAGATAAAAGGCTCAATTCCATTTATAGCAGTCAAATTACATGCTAAGTTGGGTTGTAGGGAATGGGGAAGGATCATTTCAAAGCCTTAGTATCACTATTGTTAACACTACCTAAAAAGTAATAACCAGGAAACGTAAAACAAACAGAAAGCCAAGTATAAGAGATGTAACAGATATGGTACCAGAAATGAATGAATTAAAAAGAGTGACAATGAAACAGAATCTTAACAAACAACATAGAAGGATGTGAGACCATTGTAAAAAATAATGAATGAGCAACCTGAAAAATAAAGAAATAAGGAAATTAAAGGTAAATTTATTTATGTATTCTAGTAGCACCAGCAGGCTATTAAAGAAAGAATGAAATAGGTGAGAACTCGTTACAAAGAAATAGAGGCATGGATGTATAAAATGACAATAAAACTATATCTACTGGTATTGTGTTTATATATGTGTATATATATATATATATATATATATATATATATATATATATATATATATATAGCAACTCTGCCAGACCAGCTATCTGGAATTTTGTAAATAATTCTGTCATTTGTGAATATTAATATGATTCATATGCTTGTCTTACAAAATTAAGGGAACTATATGTTATGTGTATATTAAACTACTGGTGCAGAAGTGTGTGTTGAACACGGTTTGTACAGAACTGAGCTTCAAGGATGTGTTCACAGTGTACCCTACTGGAAAAGAACAGAAATGTATATAAACTCTATGCATGTGCAAATGTATGTTTTAATAGTAGAAGCTGAAACATACAGAGTTAACTTAGAAAACTTCAAGAAAATAAGTTGAAATTGTTTTATGATTGTGTTATCTCTCAGTTTCAGTGAAACAGATACAATGTCTAGAGCTAGAGGTTTTTCTGTTCCCTTGGAGAGAAGTAATTACTAGATCTAAAATGTTGTTGTTGTTTGTCTTTCGGCTTTATCCATTAATGATTGGCAGTAGATTTTTTATGAAACACCGAGGTGCCAGCTCGATGCTCAACCTTTAACAAAGGCACACCCATTTACGCATGCATGTCTTTCGAATGCTACCCAACCACGGGGAGGACATTCAGACTCCACACAGAAGGCACTCCCAAACCAAGCTGAGAATTGAACGGGAGAACCTCTTGCTGTGAGGTAACAATACTACCACCGTACCATGCGTCAAAACTAGGTCTAAAATGTAAAAGTGTTTAATTATTTTACAACTTCCAGTTCTCAGCAAATATCTGAGAGATATGTATTTTTAACAAAGAGATGTTAGTTTCTGATAGCATGGGAAATGGAGGCAGGTGACAAAGAGTGATGTCATCCAAGCTGACCCAGCAGTAATGTTTGATAGTAATTTAAGAACTCTCACAGAGAGAGACTGTGTGCATTTTGCTTTGGATCTGACAACATCCACTCATCATTATCAACATCAACAGTTGCCTTGCTAATAGTAATTTACTAGATTACAATAATTTCTTTTAGATATAGATAGGAATATAGTAAAGATTAGTTTAGATGTTTTCTGTATTTATTTGAGACTGTCCTGTGATGTTGTTTTAAAATATGTCCTGTGATTTTGAACTCTGAAGTAAATGTGTTTGTTACTGAGTATTGTTTTGTTCTTTTATTATTTATTATTAAATATATTTAAACCTTTTATTTGTGGCTGGTTTGTTTAGATATTTAAGCTCTTTGAGTACTTGCATATGTATTTGGTAACACTGTACAGGCTACTCCAATAGCCTTGCTTGGTCAACACTTACCATTTGGATAACAGTAACATCACACAGTAGGATTGGTCATCCTTTGGGAAAGGCCTCAAAGTAGCTGATAAGGGGTTCTGGTGGCAGTGATAACTACCTTATGGTCTGGGCAGAAGGGGTCATAGCTAGTAAACCTGTGTCAGCCTTTCCCAGGTGTGTGTTTGTGTATAAATCAAATCTCAAAGTGTGTGTGTGTGTGTGTGTGTGTGTGTGTGTGTGTGTGTGTGTGTGTGTGTGTGTGTGTGTGTGTGTGTGTGTGTGTGTGAGCTACTTGGGTAGGGACACTAAGCACTGGTTGGAGAGAGAGAGAGTGCTGGAAGGACTTGGCTTGGAACTCTGGCTAAGGACTCAGCTGTATAGCTGTGCCAGTAGGGGTCTTATTGGGGATCTGGAGAAAGAGGGAGATACCAGCCCCAAACTGATTGTGATCTCTGTGTGCTCTTAAGGGAAATAGTACTTTACTGTGTGTGTACTTGTCATCTTCCCACTGTGTATGTCCCTCACTTTTGCCAGTGGTGAGCTTCGAGGCTCCTTGATTACTGAGCCAGTGCAGTGGTATCACATATTAATTGGTGGACAGTGGTGGGATATCCACATCACAATCTGTCTTTATATGCTGAACTATTTGTATGCTCTGCTGTTTTTCGTCTTCTACTAAACCCTTTCTCTTATAAATTTTTGTCTTCCTAATTTCCACATAGCTTCTTGGTAAAATTGGCTTATTTTATTTCAGTAAGAAAGGTATGCAAAACAAGCAAGTCAGAGTACCTACTGCCTTTTCTTATTGTTTCTGTATACTTGCATATCTGTGAAATCAGAGCCAGCCCTTTTCATCATGCTATTGGCTATCCACCACTTTTCTGGTCTATTCTTATCCTCCCCCTTCCCACAAGAACAATTGCAGCCTAATCAGGGCCAGCCTTTTTCATTATATTATTGGTTATCCACCACTTGTTCTGGTCTATTTTGTCCTCACCCTCCCCCACAAGACCTATTACAGCCTAACCTAGCTTTCTTAAGCTACAGGAGCCAGTGTCCTGGTACTGCTGTAACATTATGTTTAGTACCTAACCGTGTCTTAGTCTCTCCCTTATTTGAAATCTTACCTCTGTTCCTTGCTGGGCTCCACATTTAACTAACTTTATATCTTACAATTACCATAATGTTTGTGCTTTTCCCTGAGTTTGTGAAGCAGCTTACAGTGTTTTTTTTTCTTTGTCCTTTAATTCACTTACCCACCAAGCTATATTTTATATATTTTGCCATTAGGTGGCACTGCTCAACCACTTATAGTGTAAAGATCACTTATATCATTTTTCTGTTCTCTCCCAAGCAATCCCCCACTTTCATAGCATATTTACGCCACTGGCCTGCTTTGACTTGTGCATTGTTTTATTACCTTTCTCCCCCCACACACCCCAGCCTAGACTCACCTCTGCTGTTCCTGTACTTTCCCTAAGATCCCACGTTTCAGCTACAGCTGGCTGATCGGTTTCCACCAGCCACCATCTCTCCAGCTCTTCCTGCTCTGTTCACCCTATGAGCTCACTCCGCTCCCCTACCCTGCCCCAATTCCCACCTGCCCCCACTACTCCTACATTTATTTCAACTCCAAACCCATCCCTCTCTCAACCAACCAATCATCTCCACTCTGTAACCCCTCCCCCTCTACCTCCACCTGCCAATCACAACCACTCCAACCCTGCTTATCAAAGTCCCTATAAACATCTATTTCTACTCCATCTATACACATATACAATCTGCCCTACTTATTTTATACTGCTAATATACACATATACTCCTCTACCATGCCTTGTCTTCTACCTCAAACCATTCTCACCCCATCTATCTGCATTCTATTCTTACTCCCTTTATATCACGCTACCTCCTACTCTTATAACCAACTCCACCCCTCCTTCCTGTCCCCACCCCTCCTTCCTGTCCTACCCCCCACTCCCAATCTCCTTCCTCATCCCACTAAAACACACTTCCCACTAAAACACACTTCCACAACATATATGCCTCTCTAGTTCAACCCAACCTGCTCCACTACTTCAGGATAAAACTTTTTCTTCCCTCAATTAAATACTACAAACCTAAACTAATACCTTACTGTCCACAACTATTAAAGACCAAATCAAAAATACTACTACTACCCTTTCTCAGCTAACTCTGCTTTAGCAGGGGACATACACCCAAATCCTGGACCAAATACTTCCTCTAGTCCCAATCTCCCTGCCACAAACAATAAAACCAACCATAAATACCTCAAATTCTTCACCATCAATGCCCAAAGTCTAAGAAATAAAGTAGCCCACTTTCATGCTTGGCTAAACTACAACCTACCCAACATTGTAGCCATCTCAGAAACCTGGCTAAAACCTCATATTTGGGACTCTAAAATCCTCCCTCCTGGATTCCAATCCCTCAGACACGATCGCTTAAATAGAAAAAGGGGTGGGGTAGCTTTAATCTACTTTAACCTGCTATCCATCACTCCCTACCCCAATCCTATCCCTCCATTCAACAATGCAGAACTAGTAATAGGCCTACTAAAAATAAATATCCACAAAAGCATTTGTATCATTGCCCTCTATATCCCCCTGGTAATAACACCACTACTCTTGAAGAAATTCTCCTCTGGACCTCTACCAATATTAAGCTAGTGACCTTCATACTTGGAGATGTAAATATCAATTGGAATAAAATCAAAAACTCTAATCCCACCATATCCATCAATCTATTTAACTATACCCAAAACTAACTCCATTACCAGACCCAACAAAACAAACTCCCCCAGGTATCACACTAGACTGGATCCTAGTATCCCATCCTAATAAAGTTTTAAACACTGGCATTATACCTGACCGTATAGGAAACCACTTGCCAGCTTACATACACCGAGCTACCCACTCCTATCCTCACCTACACCAATATATTCACACACGTAACCTCACAAACTTTAACCCCACTACTTTCTCTGACTCCCAAAAACAAACAAACTGGAACCCCCTGAAAACTCTTCCATTACACAATGCGGTAGAATTTTTCAGCTCAACAATTCTTAAATGTTGCCAACTCCCTAGCTCCACCAAGAACAAAAATAGTAAAAACCAAGACCATCCCATGGCTAACCAAAGATTAAAAAACGTATGCTACAAAGAGACAAATCCTGGAAAACATACCACCAAAACAAGCAGCCAGAAACTTTTCTGAACTATAAACAACTCTGCAACCTCACTAAAAACAAATTATCAGAGACATAAAGTCCTACTATATCAAACTCCAGTCTAACCAATCAAAAAACCCCAAACATTTCTGGAATTCCATTAATTCTCTTCTCAACCCAGGTACCAAAACAAACCCTGCCCTGACACCAGCAAATCTGATCCTGAAATAGTCTCTCTATTCAACTCCTTCTTCACCAACTCCATAGCAGAACTGACCAAGACTTTCCCTAACAATAATCCTTCCTCTCAACCTATCCAATCTTCCTCATCCCCTATACCATCCTCTGCCCCCATCCTCCTCCAGTATTTGAACTTAAACCCATCTCAACCTCCCACACAAAAAATTACTCTCTAAATAAAAACCATGCTCCAGTGCCCCTGACAATATCCCATCATCCTTCCTAAAAATAGCCGCAGATGGTATCACTCTCCCCATTAGCATCTTGATCAATAGATCCATGCAGGAATCTTATGTGCCCAAATTATGGCATGCTGCCTTTATTCTACCTCTCCATAAAGGAGGCAAAATCAATAGCATCTCTGACTACTGCCCCATAGCTATCCTCTCCCCAGTCTCAAAACTTCTGGAAAAATGCATCCACCTTCAGCATATGCCATTCCTAGCCAATCACCAACTAATCACGCCAACCCAACATGGCTTCTGACCTGGCTATAGTACCATCACTGCCCTTATCTCCTTAGACACAATAAATCTTGCCCGAGACTCTGGAAAAATAGTACCAACAGTTCTGATCTGTCCAAGGCACTCGATACTATCTCCCACACCCAACTCTTGAACCATCTTTCTAACCTTAATCTCTCCCAGAATACCTTATCCTGGTTCTCAAGCTACCTCTTTGACAGGCCTCAAGCTGTGAAATGGGGGAAAGGCTTTTTAACCTTCATTCCTACCCCCACTGGGGTACCCCAGGGATCCATACTCGGTCCAATGCTATTCAACATCTTTGTTAATGATTTTCACAAAGCCATACCCAACACCAAAATTGTACAATATGCAGATGAATCAACTTTAGTCTGCTGTGCCTCTAACCTCTCAGAGCTTCAAACAGCGACCCAAACTGCTTTCTCCACCACTGAAAGCTGTTTGCTCCAAAACCACCTCTCGCTAAATGCCAACAAATCCAAAATACTATTATTCTCGCCCTCAAAAGATTCCCCTCTTGATAAAAACTCATTCCAAATTATTAGCCCAAACAACTCTACTGTAGATGCTGTTCCCTTTGCTAAACTACTTGGGGTTACTATTGATGAACACCTAAAATTCGACACTCACATCCAGCAAAACATTAAGAAAACCCATATAAAACTTGGTATGCTATACAGAAACATCCACTTTCTCCCTCCTTCCACCAGACAAACTCTCGCCACTACCTATCTACTCCCCTCACTAATGTATGGCGCTCCTCTACTAACAAACTTATCTGCCTCTCTCTCTTCCAAACTGGAAGCCTGTTATAATAAGATTTCTAAATTTGCAACCAAAGCCAAATTCTCCTCCCATCATTCTACTGCCCTTCATTTGTTAAATTGGCTTGAACTCTCCAACCATCTAGACTATCTCCAAATTACTACAGCCCGCAGACTAATTTTTCAACCTACTAAGTGCCCAGCACTAACCAACATCCTTCAGTCTTACAACCCTCAGAGAACTCTAAGATTTACTCACCAAAACCTAATCACTGTCCGCAAACACAATCGTCCTGCTGGTCAGCTTCTTCTATCCTTTTCCTTAGCTAAAACATGGAATTCTCTTCCTTCCTCTCTAAGGACTTGTGAAAACTTTGAAAACTTTAAATATCAGTTACATTCCTACCTTTCCTCTAACAGGAAATGCAACTGCACTCTCCCCACCTAGCCTAATAATCAATGCACCCCTTAAACTCCTGACTAACTCTGAGTACAAGCTAACCTAACATAAATGTACATACTGTAAATAACATAATTGTACGTGTTATAAATAACCCATCCCACCTTTTTTTCTCTATTTTCCTTCTAAGTCTTTATTCTCCCCCCTCAATTAAGTTACCACTGCCATCCTAAATATTTAGGTACTATGTAACCAAAGAATTTACTCCTGTTCTTTAGCATGAAATAAAATTGTAATTGTGTCTTCTTTACTATGCTATGCTTGTATATGTAACTAAACTATGTAATGTGGAGCTTTTCTCCCCCGGGGCCTCCACTGAAAATGGGCTCACTAAGCCCAGTGGACCTCCCCGGTCATATTAATTGGTTGACAGTGGTGAGTTAGCCACATCACATATTAATTGGCTTGTAGTGGTGTGGATATTGAATTCATGTAGCCTGTGTACAGTGGTCACTGAAGGTGTTTGTACTCTCCATCAGCTACGCAATGAACATTCAAAGTTCATATCACAATTCTTTTATTTTTTGTTAGCTTAGTTAGTCAGGGAGAGCAGGCAAGCATGTGAGCAGAGGAGTATGGCAAGTTGACAAGCAGCAAGTTGGCTGAGATGTGCCAGGCATAAGGACTGGTGCATGCCAACCTGACTAAAGCAAACATGATTGCAGCTTTAGTCACAACTGCATCACAGAATAGCAACCAGGAGGACAATCAGATGGACCTTGGAGATGTACATCTCTCAGAAAATGGACAGTTCATCGTTTCCACAGAGGACTTAAAAATCCATCTGGAGTTAAAGAGACTTGGGCTAGAGGCCAAGCATTTGGAAACAGAGGCAGCAGAGAGACTAAGGCATCTAGAGAGTGAGGAAAATGAGAAACTGCAGTGTCTGAAGACTGAAGAAAATGAGTGAACTTGGACAGAGTGATTGCAAGGGCAGCGGTGAGTAATAGTAATACCCAGGCTGAGAGTGAGACACCACTGTCAGAGGATGCCAGACTTCCTGTGGAAGGGGAGCTGGGAAGGGTTACAAAGAGAGAGTTGAGACAGGCTCAGCTCTCAGACCCTACATTACAAGGCCTGAGGGAGGTAGCTACTGAGGCACCTGATTCTCAAGGGACGGGGGAATCTCTATACTGGGACAAATGGTTACTGTATAGAGAGTGGACCCCTGAGGGAGGGATAGAGGGTGAGAGAATACAGCAGTTGGTAGTCCCAGAGCCTACCATCTGGCACTTCTAGCCATAGCCCATGATATTCCCTTAGAAGGTCATATGCGCTTAAAGCATACAAAGAGACATATTATGCAGAACTTCTATTGGCCTGGGATTTCAGAGATGTAACATGATACTGCAGGACCTGTGAGCAGTGCAAAGTGGTAGGCAAGGCAGGAGATAATGTGAATGCTCCTTTGATGCCTTTGCCTGTGATTGAGGAGCCATTTCAGAGAGTAGCTATGGATACTGTGGGGCCTATGAGAACCCAAGTTCCACAGGGAAAAAGTATATCCTAGTGGTAGTAGATTATGCTACCAGATACCCTGAGGCAGTGGCTCTGTCCTCCATTGAGGCAGAAAAGGTTGCAAATGCTTTGTTAGAGATTTTCAGCAGGGTAGGTTTCCCAGAGGAAACACTGACTAACAGAGGTGCCACTGGCTTGTCTGTGGAAGTACTGTGGGGTGAAGCACCTAAAGACCACCCCCTACTATTCCCAGACTAATGGTCTTGTTAAGAGGTTAAACTATACACTCAAGATGATGCTACAGACATTTGCAGACCAGTTTAAGTGGGAGTGGGACAAATATTTGCCCCAACTGTTGTTTGCTTACATAGAGATTCCCCAGGAATCCATATTTTTTTCACCTGTTGAGTTGTTGTATGGGCATAGACTGATAGGACCTCTAGATATGATTCAAGATGAGGGGGAGGGGGAGTGTGAATCCCACAAGGAGTCTGTTGTGGCATATGTCCTAAGCCTCAAGACAAGGCCCAGGGAACTCATCGGTTTGGCCTCAGAGAACCTGGCAGAAGCCCAACAACAGAAAAAGGTCTGGTATGACAGGAATGCTCGAGCTAGAGAGTATGCTGTAGAGCAGCAGGAAATAATTCTCATTCCTGTCAGACACAACAAGCTGCAGGCAGGTCAGTCATGTTAACTACATGGTAGAACTCCTAGGCAGGAGGCAGGGGCACAAATTGTACTATGGTCACACGATAACCCATACCATGATAGAGAGGCCCTTGTGCTGTGTATTTGCAGTGGATGGCTGGAAGAGTCTGAGGGGGATCTGGTGACTGATCTCCTCAGTGAGGCTCGGACTGACACCTCAGTGGAAGGGGTAGCAATGTCTCAGCAGCTATCCCCTACCCACATTTGAGAAATCTGAGCAGTGTTACAGGAGCTTGGGGACATGTTCACTGGGAAACCAGGGTGCAACCACCTGGTGCAGCACCGTGAGGATACAGGACCCCAAAGGCCTATTAAGTAGGCCCCTTATAGGGTACCTGAGAGAGTCAAACAGACTCTGAGGGAGGAAACACAGGAAATGTTGAAACCAGGGGTCATCCAGGAGTCCAGCAGTCCCTGGGCCTCCCCAGTGGTGCTGGTAACAAAGATGGATGGCAGCACCAGGTTCTGTGTGGACTACAGGAAATTAAATAGTCACACAGAGTCAGATGCTTACCCCAAGATGGGACAGATGAAGCCCTAGAGCAGCAGGGTGGGGGTAAGTATCTTACCACTATTGATCTTACCAAGGGTTACCGACAGGTGCCCTTGACTCCCAGTGCTAGACAGAGGTCAGCCTTTGTGAATCCTTTTGGCTTGTATGAGTTCACAAAGATGCTCTTTGGGATGGAAAATTCCCCAGTGATTTTTCCAGAGACTGGTAGATCATATCCTAGCAGGAGCAGGAGATTTTGCCCTTGCCTACCTAGATGATATTGCCATCTGCAGCCATTCCTGGGAAGACCACCTTCAGCATGTCAGGGAGGTGCTGGGCAGACTACAGAGGGCAGGGTTGACCATTAAGCCCAGCAAATGGCAGGTGTGTATAGCAGAGATCTCCTTCCTGGGACATAGAGTGGAGAGAGGTAAGATCAGGCCATAACCTGCCAAAGTGGAAGCCATTCAGACATGGCCTGCCCATGTTACCAAAAAGCAGGTGAGGGGATTCTTAGGGACAGCAGGGTAGTACAGAAAGTTTGTCACCAGTTATAGTACCATAGCTGCTCCCCTCACACACCTGACAAGGAAAAACAGGGCAGATAAGGTAGTGTGGCCCCCCAGCATGTGAGCAGACATTTCAGAAGCTTAAAGCAGCTTTGGGAGGAGCCTCTGTGTTAGCCAGTTCAGATTACAGCAAATAATTTGTTGTGCAGGTAGATGCTTCAAACCATGGGGTGAGGGCTGCACTTAACCAGGTTTCCTCAGAGGGAGAAGAGCACCCAGTGGTATATCTCAGTCCTTGGCTTCAACCCAGGGAGGAATGCTATGCAGCTATAGAAAATAAATTCCTAGCCATAGTGTGGCTGTATGGAAGAAAATTCACTGTAGTTACAGACCACAATCCCTTAACATGCCTACATTGAGCCAGCCAGCAAAATGCCAAGTTACTAAGGTGGAGCCTAGGGTTGCAAGCATATGCTATGAAGTGCAGCACTGCAGTGGGGTTAGCAATGCCAACATAGATAGGTTGACAAGACAGGGAATGGGGTAAGGTATTCCCAGATAGGCTCAACCATCTCAAGTAACGTTTCTCAAGGGTCACTTGAAAAACTAAGTAGGCAGCCAACAATACCACACATTCGGATAAAAGGAAAACTCTTTTTTATTCAATTAAGCGCTTTTGTCAGACTCCACTGACTTCAGCAGAATACAAATACAAAGTGCAAAACACTGCTTAAATAACCCATCCACCCTACAAATTAGTTACATCATTTCACCCAGGAAATTAACAATGAATGACATGACAAGGTAAAACACATTTTAAAGGAACCACAACACAAAACCACTCATTGTTAGTTAGTAATCACTCATAAAAAATACAAAGACTTCAGTTTCAGTAGAGCCATGATACTGACCCTGTCATTAAGCCCAGGGTTTTTACTGGCATTAAGTTTAATTTGCCACTTTAATTCAAGAAGTTCCAAAAACTCTTCAACAGTCCACCCCTTGATCCCAGATCAGTATGATCAATGGCACAAAACTTAAACTTGTGCAAAGGGAACATCTCTATATGCTTGTACAACACATTTTTGTTGTTTTTCTGTCTAATTTCATAGCCATGTTCATAAACCCGTTGCTTGAGGGCCCTCTTAGTTTTACCCACATAAAATCCATCACGAGTCACACAAAGCAACATACACTACCCCTTTTGAAAAACAGTAATACCTTTTCTTTCGATAAATAAACCCGTAGTTCTTAATAAAGATCTCCCCTCTGTCCACAATAGATGGGCAGTGAGTACACCTACCACATTTAAAGCAACCACCATTTTTTAAAGACCTTGAGTTCTTTTCCAAAAGGCCCTTAAAGCAGGTGTCTTTTTTATAAACCACCACTGGTTTATCACCCAGGACCCCAAACTCTACTCATCCATAACAAATATTTCCCAAAATTTCTCAATTATTTTCCTGATGTCATAGAAATCAAGTGTCTAAGGTATAGTCAAGGCCCTAGAGTACCTATCGTGGTCTAAACGAGGGGTCCCAACAGACTCAGTGTTGTTTAACAATGTACCCAGTGTGCCTTTTGTGTTTAACTTCATTCTCAATAATATTAACAAAACGGAGGGGGGGGTGCCCTTTAGTGTCACATTCATTTTGAAAATCATCGTCCTCTGAGACCATCCTGGCAACCCTGACATGCTGGCCTCTAACCAGGGCCTTTTTCTGGTGTTCAGGGTGCCAGCTTTCAAAGTGCAATAGTGCATTAGAATACGTAAGTTTCCTATATAACAGAGAAATAAACATATTTTTAGTATAGTCCTTTTTGATAGTAATGTCTAAAAAGTTCAGGCTATCTTTATCCTTAGTCATAGTATATTTAAGGAAATCAGTGGTCGCATTGATATAAACAACAAACTCTTCCAGTTTAGCCTCACTACCCTTCCACAAGATTACTATATCATCTAGATAGCACCCATACAAGACCCAGTACCTTTTATACTCTGAATTCCTAAGGAATTCATCTTCCCAGTAGGCCAATACTATATTTGCAAATGCTGAGGCACAACAAGCACCCATAGCAACCCCTTGTCTTTGTTTGAAAATATGACCATCAAAACTAAGGTAGTTGTTATCCAAAATCAATTGCATACATGTCCTCAGACATTGTGCATTTTGTATTTGGCTTTGGATCTGACAACATCCACTCATCATCATCAACATCTGCATTTGTCTTGCTAATAGTAAATAACTAGATTACAGTAATTTCTTTTAGATATAAATAGGAATATAATAAAGATTAGTTTAGATGTTTTCTGTATTAACTGTATTTAAGACTGTCCTACAATGTTGTTTTAAAATATTTCCTGTGATTTTGAACTCTGAAGTAACTGTGTTTGTTACTGAGTATTGTTTTGTTATTTTATTATTTATTATTAAATATATTTAAATCTTTTAATTGTGGCTGGTTTGTTTAGAGATATTTAAACTCTTAAAGTACTTGCATATGTATTTGGTGAAACTGTACAGGCTACTCCAATAGCCATGATTAGTCAACACTTACCATTTGGAGAATAGTAACATCACACAGTAGGACTGGTCACCCTTTGGGAAGGGTCTTAAAGTAGCTGATAAGGGGTTCTGGTGGTAGTGATAACTACCATATGGTCTGGGTGGAAGGGAGCATAGCTAGTAAACCTGTGCCAGCCTTTCCCAGGTGTGTGATTGTGTATAAATCAAATCTCAAAGTGTGTGTGTGTGTGTGTGTGTGTGTGTGTGTGTGTGTGTGTGTGTGTGTGTGTGTGTGTGTGTGTGTGCGTGTGCGTGTGCGTGTGTGTGTCAGCTACTTGGGCAGGGACACGAAGCACTGGTTGAATAGAGAGAGTGTTGGAAGGACTTGGCTTGGAACCCTGGCTAAGGACTCAACTCTATAGCTGTGCCAGTGGGGAATGTTATTGGGTATCTGGAGAAAAAGGGAAAAAACAGCCCCAGACTGACTGTGGTGGTCTCTGTGTGCTCTTAAGGGAAATTGTACTTTACTTTGTATGTACTTGTCATCCTCCCATTGTGTACGTCCCTCACTGTTGTCAGTGGTGAGGATCGAGGCTTCTTGATTACTGGGCCAGTGCAGGGTCTCACACACACACACACACACACACACACACACACACACACACATATATATATATATATATATATATATATATATATATATATATATATATATATATATATATATATATATATATAGCGAGAGAGAAAGAGAGGAGTTTGTAGGGGCATGCCCAGTGTTGAGGTGCATGGGAACTTGCCCCTCAGCAAAAAATGTTTTTTTATGTGTCTTACAAACTTGGTAGCATTACTGTGTTGAATTTTGATCTCTCAAAGTTTTAGACAGTTTAGGTTCATTTAATCACATGTTGATTAAATGACACGTGATTATTCAAAATAAATTGCCATAAAGGACTATGACATCCAGGCTGTGCCTGCAAGTGGTCCATTGATATCAGTTCACTACCCCAGTAAAAAAACTATATATAAATTAATCAATAAATAAAATACTGTAAATAATAAAAGACATGCATTATAACAAGTCAGAGGTCACCTCTAAGCCAATAAGATAAGGAAATACATTTGAAGTTCTTGATATACCACAGAATACAAACTGGTCATATTATTTATTTTACTGATTATCCTCCCTTGAAATTTCACTTTCTTACTTAGGGCTCTTGTCATGGGAGATTAAGCAGGGCAGTTCTACTCAAGTTTAGATCTAACAATGCTAGTGAATAAAGGAATTAAGATTATCCCATCTTTAAATTTAATATAGTAGTTAATGCATCAAGTTATTGTTGAACCCCTGTTCCTTAAGTCATTTACATGCTGCATAAATGTTAAGGCATCAGCTACAAGAGCACCAGAGTTTTTAAACAGTGACACTTTCATAGTTTCATATGTTCTTAATAGGCATGCAATCTCAGAGACTGTTGAGGAACCTAGCCCAGTTTCTCAATTGTCCCAAAGTGCCATCTGGTTAAGTGACTTACAAGGTCACACAGTAGACAAAGGAAGCTTAAGGGAATCAAACCCTATACCAAAGGAAGCAGCTTCTTAACAGCTGATAGCCTTATTCTCAACACTATTGATTTTCTATGTTGTAACCACTGTCAATCCTTTGATTGTTAAATATCATGCATTTTGATACATGTGATGTTATAGTTTGTATACTTAGGCAATTATATATAGTTTCTTTTCTAAATAGTTGACTAGTTGATTATGTTATATTATTTTATGTTTCACTATTTATGGTTCAATCTATTTGAAGATATGGAAAACATTTTAATAAAAATTTCTTCGAGTAAAAAAAATAATGCATTTTGTATCATTAATAGTAATATTAATTTGGATGTAGATTTCATGAACCCACCAATTAAAGTCATGTACTGGACTTTGGAGAGTGATGACATCTTCAGAGAAAACTGCAATTTTCCTGTATTTATATTGTGTGCATAGCTATTATAAATTATTATCAGATTTCAAATACACTTAACTAAAAATTTACTATTTCTTTCTTTCTTTCTTTCTTTATTTATTTACATTTGTTTAATAGGAAAGTCCAACTAGGTTCACAGATAAATATTTTCAGTAGAGGCCCAGGGAGAAAAGCTCCAGAGAAATAAAATTGCTACACAAAAAATTTACAGTTGTATTAACATTGCAATTCCATATGTGAAGACAACGGATACATACATTAAGAAACAGACAGTGACAGGTGTACCTTACATTTATCTAATAGTATTTGAGTAAAAGTTACTGAAAGGATGAAGACAGAGATCGTGTGAAGGAGAAAGAGCAGGAAAAGGCAGGAGGAAGATGATATTAAGGGGTTGGGAGAAAAGAGTGATGCAAAGAATAAGTTTTTCAAAGAGAGGAGTTAGCAGGAGGCTTTTAGCCAGGTGGAGAATAGGAGGAATTCCAGGATTCAGTGAGATATTCTTTTAGATCATGTGTGAAAGCGCGAAGATTTGGGTCAATATTGATATTTATAGCTAAGGTGTTCCATACTGTGGCAAAGGAATAGGACTATAGACTATGGCCTGCCGTTTTACTAGGTATATATATATATATATATATATATATATATATATATATATATATTTATTCACTTTATATGCTCGAAATTCTGAAATATCAAATTTCAGAATCTCAAGCCCATAAAGTAGAAATCCTACAAGATCGAAAACTAAGAAGCGCGAAATTCAAAATCGCAACTTCCATACTACACACACACACCACATACATGCACATACACACACCTTCCTCCCCACACACAAACACACAACCCTATCCTACAGACAACAGCAGGGGGGCAAGCCCCCCCTGCACCACCCATGTGGGGGGCTGCACCCCCAACACTCCCCCAACTTAAATATATTAACTCCAAGGTTGCACTACATACACCAACACACGAAACACCACCACAAAAGCTACATTCCCCTCGCACACACACATATCACAATAACAAAACACACTAACACACTCTACAGCCCCTACCCAAAACACTTAAAACATAAACACTTATCTGAATCCATGAACACAGCGCAACACCAGAACCACTAATTCAACATCTCCCAAATGCGAGATATTGACCTTTCCACTTTATGGGCTCGAGATTCTGAAATTCGATATTTCATAATTTTGAGCATGTAAAGTTAATATATATATATATATATATATATATATATATATATATATATATATATATAGAAAGAAGCCTGTTATTCTCTGATCGAAGGGGTCTATGTATTATTTTATGGGCAATTAAGAGTTATAAGTAACTGAGATGATGTGGAAGTTCTAACCACTTTAGAGTTTGAAGAACACTACAGTGATGGCTGGGGTCTATATCAAAACATCGGATGATTAAAATCGTGAACGGTATAAAGAGCGAAAATGACAGAACTCAAATTCGTTATTGTGGCGGGCTGTGCCTCCTACACCCCTGTTAAATATATATTATAACTCCAAGATCGCACTACAGTGAGAAAAGGGCAAATATTCTGATCTTCACTGTACTGTGATCTCAAAAAAAGCACTTCAAGGTCCGGCATTTTCACTCTTTAGAGCATTCACGATTTTAATCATTTGATGTTCTGATATAGACCCTGATGGCTGTGATAGACTGCATTTGTAGCAAATTTTGCTATTTTTGTTATAGCATGATTCGAGTTTTGATTTTTGGGAGATGTTGAGATTTGTAAGAATAGCAGTACCATATCAGCATGAGGGAAGAAGGTAGGTAGTGGCAAGTGTATGTATTTTGTGGCATTGTTTAGAAAGAGTTTATGTCTGTAGAGTAGATCTAGTGTCTGATGTTTTTATTTTATACTGTTCTGTATATGTAGGTCAAGTTTTAGATTTTAGTTAATTGTTACTCCTAAGAGTTTAGTATGGGGAGCAACTTCAATTATGGTATGATTCTAAAAAACTGATCTTAAACTCAGTTTAATTGTTACTCCTAAGAGTTTAGTATGGGGAGCAACTTCAATTATGGTATGATTCTAAAAAACTGATCTTAAACTCAGTTTTTTATCACTGAGTATTTGGGTGGTAAAGAGGAGTAGTTTAATGTTTTGGAGCTGAGTAGTTGCGAATTGCTAAGCCATAGTTCAACAGGGAAGAAATCTTCTTGGGTTATTTGTTGTAGGTGGATGAGGCAGTTTGAGGAGCAGATGATGGATAAATCATCAGTATATTGTTTAAGGGAGGCTGGATGACATGAAGTGTGGAGATCATTGATAAAAAAATTGAACAGGACAGTACCAAGAATAGAGCCTTGTGGAACACCAGTAATATTAGTTAGATATGGTGAGTTGGTGCCTTCCCATTTTACAGATTGCTGCCTATTGGAAAGATAGCTGGTAAACCATTGCACTTGATGTGGGAGGCAGACCTAGGTTAGAGAGACACTGTAGAAGTTTTGTATGAGAAACAGTATCAAAAGTCTTTGAACAGTCCAGGAATAGTGAAGAGACATTACTGACAATTTCAGTGGAAGAAAGTAAAGCAGTTGTTATACTATGTGTAGGCCAAAAACCACGCTGGGTAGTTGTTAGAAGTTGGTTTTGTAAAAGGTATTAAATCAGTTGCTTATGGACAGATTTTTGTAGTAGCGTAGCGGGTTTGGACAAGATAGCAATGGGCTGAAAGTTAGATATATTAATGAAATTACCTCCTTTATGTAGGAGGATGATGAATCACTTTTTTCCCAGATTTGTGGAACACAAGATTTGCTAATTGATTTATTAATCAGTATAACGACTAGGTATGCTACAGCTTCTGCAGTAAGTTTTAAGTATTCTGCTGGGAGGTTATTTGCAAAGGAGTAGCAAATTTTCAGTTTAAATAGAAGTTTCTTATTATGTTGGTAGGTAGAGGCTCTAGAGAGAAATGTGGACAGTTTATGGAGGTAGTTTGGATGGGGTCAAGTGATAGAGACAGTATATTACAATCTATAGTTGTGGTTGGAAGGGTGGATCAGTTAGAGATGGTATTTTGAGAGTTTATAGGAAGACTGGGGATTGGGTGATTTACGCTAGTGGTTATGCTGGATATGGAAACAATAAAATAATTATTAAATATGGCTGCTGTTTAAAGTGAGGATTTATTAGGATGGGAAGTGGGATCAGATTTGGAACTTGGATTAAGAAATATTTATAGATAACCAGAATTGTTTGGCGTTATTTTTTATGGTTCTTTTGAAGCAGCATGTAGAATTACTTTTTGTCTTTTTTTACTTGGATTTTGACTTGATTGCAGATATCTAAAAGGTTTGTAGATGAATATTGGTTTTATATCTTAACCATTTTTTCCTTTCTTTATCTCTGTTGCTCATTGTTTGTAATGTTTCATTAACCATGGGATATATTTAGTACTGAAAACAATCTGGAATTACAGAGCTGACATAAGTATATTTTTGCAAGTTTTCTAACGGTTCTGTATTTCTTAATAGTACTGCACTGTTTTTATTTATTTGCTTAACAGTACTGCACTGTTTTTATTTATTTGCTTGACTGAATTATTTACCTTTCTGTGTTCGCATTTATAAATTTGCTGACCTCTGGTTGAATTTTCTTTCCTGATCTTTGTTGAAATTTTTTTTATTTTTGCTCTAAGGCATTTGGCACAGCACTGTAGCTTAGACTAACTGGTACCACATGCGGGGTCCTTTACAGCTTTCTCTGGCAGCAGAAAGTTTGTAGTGAACTTGTTCCAGGGTGGAAACACTAGTCAGAAAGCTACTGTGTTATCTAATTGCCTCAAGGGGTGGTTTTGGAAGGGTCCTTTATCTTGCTGGTATAAAAATATTACCTTTGTGTGAATTTCTGCTTATCTTGCTAGAAGCTCTATTGTGCCTGACTGAGAGTGTTTTTTAAACAATCTGGAATTACAGAGCTGACATAAGTATATTTTTGCAAGTTTTCTAACGGTTCTGTATTTCTTAATAGTACTGCACTGTTTTTATTTATTTGCTTAACAGTACTGCACTGTTTTTATTTATTTGCTTGACTGAATTATTTACCTTTCTGTGTTCGCATTTATAAATTTGCTGACCTCTGGTTGAATTTTCTTTCCTGATCTTTGTTGAAATTTTTTTTATTTTTGCTCTAAGGCATTTGGCACAGCACTGTAGCTTAGACTAACTGGTACCACATGCGGGGTCCTTTACAGCTTTCTCTGGCAGCAGAAAGTTTGTAGTGAACTTGTTCCAGGGTGGAAACACTAGTCAGAAAGCTACTGTGTTATCTAATTGCCTCAAGGGGTGGTTTTGGAAGGGTCCTTTATCTTGCTGGTATAAAAATATTACCTTTGTGTGAATTTCTGCTTATCTTGCTAGAAGCTCTATTGTGCCTGACTGAGAGTGTTTCTTAAACAATCTGGAATTACAGAGCTGACATAAGTATATTTTTTTGCACTTTATCTAAGTGTTCAGTGTTTCTTAATAGTGCTGCATGGTTTTTATTTATTTGTTTAACAGCACTACAGTGTTTTTATTTATTTGCTTGACTGAATTATTTATCTTTCTGTGTCTGCATTTATATATTTGTTGACCTCTGGTTAAAGTTTATTCCCTGATATTTGGTGACATTTTTTTATTTCAATTCTAAGGCATTTGGCACAATAATGTATCTTGGACTAACTGGTTCCACATAGGGGGTCCTTTACAGTTCTCTCTGGCAGCAGGGAGTTTGTAGTGAACTCATTCCAGGGTGGAAACACTGGTCAAACAGCTTCTGTGTTATCTGATTGCCTCAAGGTGTGGCTTTGGAAGGGTCTTTTATCTTGCTGGTATAAAAATATTACCTTTGTATGAATTTCTGCTTATCTTGCTTGAAACTCCATTGTGCCTGACAGTGTGTTTCTCAAACAATCTGGAATTACAGAGCTGACATAAGTATATTTTTTGCACTTTATCTTACTGTTCAGTATTTCTTAATAGTACTGCACTGTGTTTATTTATTTGCTTAACAGCACTGCACTGTATTTATTTATTTGGTTGACTGAATTATTTACTTTTCTCTGTCTGCATTTATATATTTTCTGACCTCTGGTTGAATTTTGTTTTCCTCCCACCCTCCTGCTCAACTTTTGTTGTGTTCCTGAATTTGGTTGCTTTTGCAGTTGCCCACCTCTACTGTAAGTTTTATCTGGAACACTCCTCCCAGTCCCATCTCATTAGCTCATTCTACCTAATGTAGACATCATTTGGGAAGGCCAAACCCCTTAGTTCCTTAAACTTGAATTATCTTCTCTTCCTCCTCTCTCCCTTTCCACTTTACTAACAAACAAAAAATAAATAAACCGCACTTTATTCAGCTGTTTTTACTGTATTTGTGTTTCCTCCTCCTGCTCTATTATTTCATCTTGCTTTTTCTGCTACTTGCTGCTTATTCTCTAAAGTGTTCAATTGCATCTTTCCTGTTGCATTTATTACTTACTGCTTGTTTATAGCCTGTTTAAATTGTAAGCATTATACTAAGCATCTTAGTTTTAACTCCAGTCAAGCTAGAACTTCCAATGAGTGACCTCCCAAACTTCCTGTAACAGAGGCATATGGAATATATGCAAATGACCCTTATGAGCATCAGGTGTTTCAGCTATATGGCAATTCTGATTGCCCATGCCTTTTACATTTAAAGTTGTTTTAGTAGACAATTTCAGACCAATAAAGCCAAACCCCACTAGCTATGGATATGCATATTTCGGCCTTGTTATAACCTCATCAGCATAGCACAAGCAGAGTGTTTGACTTAACATGAGAAACACAGGGTTGTTATACCCAGCTGATGTCCATTATCATTAGGGTGACTGCAAAATATCCTAACTAACAAATTAAAACAAAGAGTTAGAAGGTCACACTGAAAAAACAATCAGTGAAAACTAAATGAAAACTCCAGCCAAGCTAGAACTTCCAATGAGTGACCTCCCAAACCTCCTGTAACAGAGGCATATGGGATATATGCAAATGACCCTTATAAACATCAGGTGTTTCAGCTATATGGCGATTCTGATTGCCCATGACTTTCACTCATTGAAAGTTCTAGCTTGTTATATACTGTGTTTTGAATATTTAATTGCATCTGAAGAAGTCTAGCTATCCAGCCAGACGAAAAGCGCTTTATGGAATAAAAAGTTTGCATTACTTGCTTGCAAGTTCGTGGATTTATTCTTTTTGTGGAGCATTAGTCGGTTTGTTGCTGTTTTTTCCTGGTTTGTTCTTTGAGGCAGTCACCAAAGCCATAGACAAGGGGAAGATGGTGCACACCACCTACCTTGACCTGCCAAAGCCTTCAAAACTATTCCCCACTTGGGCATAATAGATAAACTCTCTCAACTAGGCATCAATCCATATGTTACCAGATGGGTAGCTAACTGGCTCACTGATAGACCCCACCTAGTCAAAATAGGGGAAGCCACCTCAAGCAGTAGACCCATAATGAGTGGTGTAGCCCAGGGTTCGGTCTTGGGGCCACTGTTATTTGGGATATACCTTTCTGAAATGCAGGCCAAAACCAGGGGCTATGGCTGACCAAGTTTGCAAATGAATGCAAGCTGGGTGCTGTCACCAATTCCTCTAGTAATGTGGACATCATCCAAAAGGGTCTCACCCATACAAATGACTGGTGCCAGGAACATGGCCTCGAGCCGAATACCCTTTGGGGAGAGTGACGTCCCCACAAATTATCACATTAATAACAATGTCCTAAGCACACAATCAGTTGTGAAGGATTTGGGCACCTAGGTTGATAGCAACCTGATTTTTAACCACCATGTTGCTTCCATTGTAAGGAAAGCTTTCTACATGACCCACCTCATAAGTAAGGGTATCTCATTCAGGGACAAGGAGGTCATAACATCCCGACTGAGTACAAAGCCTCATTCAGCTTGTACCTCGCATGTACCTCACAAAGCACATGCAGCAGCTGGAGAGACCACAGAGGTTCCTCACCAGGAGAATCCAGGGCCTAAAAAATCTACCATACACAGATAGGCTAAAAGTCCTATCCCTCTACTCAGTTTCAAATAGAGTCCTCAGAGGTGACCTCTGTCTGGCATACAAGGTGATCTCAGACCCCACCTTGATGACTCTGCTGCATATCTGCAAGTCAAGCTCCACTCAAGTAACCTGCATGTGTGGCCTCAACCTGGTCTGTGACATCAATAGGACTTGTTGGTGGGACAGATGTGAGTCCCAGAGACTCCCCCATCTGTGGAATAGACTCACTCTCCACATCAAGCAGATTACCTCTTTACCCCTTTTTAACCACAACCTGGATAACTGGATGGGAAACAGAAAATACATCCCTGGGGTTCCACCCCTGTCCCTGCTGGGCTAAACTCTTGGCTAGGCTTATAAGGGCCTCAGGGCCAATAGCCTAGTAACTTCCTATGATTCTATGATCTTGCAGAGGATACTGCTGCTATGGAACAGACACCCCATCCACACAAAGCAAACTTCGTCCCTATCCATAAAAAAGTGCAATTTGGCTCTATGGAAGGGAAACAGAAAATTTACCCCAGGACAGTCCCCATTACTACTAATGGACAGAGGCATCTCCTAAATGCTTTATCCCATGCATGGATCCCCTCAGATTATGTATGGTATGATTCCATTTATTCTCATTATGGGTAATATATAATTAACGACCGTGGAATTCATAAGGCCAATCTATAACCAAATGGGATAGGTTATTTCAAGCCCAAAAAAGAGTAATTGGCTAAGCTTAAAATGGTCTGTAAGGGCAGCTAGCATAATACTCACTTATAAACATAAAAAAGTATAGTATTGGGAAAGTTATTTACTGTATTACACCTGAATTATATTGACATCCACATTACAACCTGCCATTTATGAAGGAAAGATGGTAACAAACTTCATGCTCTGCTAAACAAGAAACAAAATGCCAAATAAGTAGGCAAGGTGTTTTAATTTTATGGCAGATGTATACACAGTAGAGATTACTTTTAACTGTGTGTAACTGATTGACACCGCATTATATGAAGAACTAAAAGACAGATACGCAAAATTCTATTTTATCTTTATTCTTATCTGTTATGCAAGGCAGATCAACTAGACAACAAATAATGGGGGCCAAAAGTCATACAAGAAGTAAAAAGCCAATGACCTTCAACCACTTAACCCTAGGGTGAAGAATTTTAAATACAAAGTGCATCATACTATCTGCAGTTTTCACATTAGTGGTTATCCCTTTATTCCTAAATTTTGTGAGCAATTTCTCACCAAAATGTGAATCACCTCCATCAATGTCAACTTATCCAAAATTCTGGCCTCTTATTTATGTGTAGATACTTTTCATCTAGGAACCAAAGGGTGCCTTCAGGAATAAATGTGCCCTTAACTGTTTGTACTTTACTTTGAAACGAGACAGAGAGAGAAGGACAATCCTCTATGTTTACTGAAGTTCTGTTATTAGAACCTAAGTAACATAAACATACAGTACAGACACTGGCACAGACAAACAAAAACAAACACAGACTCATACCACATATACACAACCCCACTATTCCTACAGGTCTACAATAAACTTTAATAAATATGTCTAATTAATCCTACATAAAACAAATCTGTCTAAAATGAAAAGTTGATAAAATGCTTAATGTTCCTGCTTCTTTATCACTATTAATTGAAAAATGAGTGGAAAGAATGTAAGAAATGTCCCAGAAAGTAGTTGTTTTGTCTGAACCCTTAACACCACAGAGATTTATCAAATGAGCTGAACATGTTCATACATCAGATAATAGGATTAGGCATGTATAAACAGCAGATTTTGTGATTAACAGCTTAGGAAAAGTTCTACATAAGAATATGAGGACAGAAGGGTTGAGAAAATTCTGTGAAAATGCCACAACAGCACACACCATCTCCTTCTCTTCTACTCCTGACTGCTGACGTGTTTTTTGTTTCAACAAAAGACATGACTTTTACATAGAGAGAGCCTTTTAGCTAAATTATACTTTGTAGTGTGAGTGAACCATGTAATTTCCTTTTTATTTATTAATTCCCTTTTGGTAACTGGGTGGATACGCTAAGCAGGTTACACTTCACAAAAGAACCAGGAGAAGTAGTTAACAAAAGCTGAAAGAAACCTATTGAATATATATATATATATATATATATATATATATATATATATATATATATATATATATATATATATAATACACTGTACAAGACAGTTTGGATTTAATGGCTACAGCAAATCATGTTTTGAGGATACTGTTATTTCTGTTGCCTTATTTTTCATTGTAAATTATGCAGTTCATTTCTACTAAATTAAAGTGGAGAGTGTAAGTATACTACAATAAATATTACACATTTAAACCTGCTTTATATGACAAGTGTGCCTTGGAACTTGTCAATTTACTGTCGTGGTTTTCTGAATAGACACTGTAATCTAAGGCCAGATTATGTAGTTTACAGGGATGGAGCTATGACTGTGACTCATCTGGCTGCCCTTGCACTGGAAGTATCAGTTGGGGAAGAAGAAAACCAATGGCTTTTCCTGCTCACCTCTCTGGGAGGATACTGACAGAAATAAGTCTCCAGCATGCACATCTTGTCAAGGATCAGTGGTGGAGAATTAAGAGCTGATAAGAGGTGCCTACTTTCAAGAGAGGGGGCAGGGCAAGGTTGATTGTAGACATGTCACCCATGGAGCAAGTGACTTCACTGTATCACTTCCAGTGCATGCCTACTTCTTTTGTACTTAATAGCTCACGTGCAAGTAAAACTGTTACAGCTCACAGTAAATATCCCACCCCAATGGCTGCATCGATGGTGTGGAAGTACAGAAAATTATCTTAGGGTCAGCAGGCATGAAGGTATGGGCAAAAGCAAACTATCTAAGGGTCAGCAGGCCTGGGGCTATGGGCAAAAGCAAAATATCTAATGGTAAGGAGGCATGAGGGTAAGGGCAGAAGCAAACTATCTACTGGGCAGCAGAGGGTACGGGCAAAAAAATGTGAACTAAAAATAAGAGGGAGAGTATTCTAACTAATAAAACTGTGTATATGATGCATGCTTGGGTCTAGCCACAACTGCAAAGATTTCAGATGCTGCTTCTACCTCCCACCAACCAATGAACACAACTGTCCTTTTTTATATTACATATTGTGGAATAGGTAATACAACACTTAATCAACATTCTTGCAGTTTATATGTCTTTGGTAGGTATAACATACAGTAACATTATTTGGGCAAAACAATGTCCCCCTCCCCAAAATAACTTGTACACCATTGTTTATTTACCATATATCCAGGTCTGCACAGGCCCTGATGTTGTGTTTCGGTCTCTGTGCTTTTTCCCCTGATTTCTAAAATTGAAAGACCAAAATATCTAAACAGGGCCTTTGACTTCTTAATTAACTTATTACGAGGGAATCGTTGCTTTACATATTCAGCAGTTCCATCTTCGGACATGCAGTATACACTGAAGTTATGGCATATGCTGTAGACATGCCACTCAGTGATCACTGACACATGAAGCAGTTCACAAGTCTCAAGTGCTTTATCTTGGAAAAGCAAGCTTAGAATGGATAAAAAAAACAAGAAGTCTTAAACAGGCCAGTTAAAACAGTGCTGGTCATAGCCCACTGCTGTTTGCTCACTAATCACTGGATCATGTGCAATGAAAGTTTGTTTTATGGAAATTGCCACAAATTACATGATCAGACCAAAAAATGTAAACGTAACCGGTCTATATTAGATGAGTGACCGTTCAAATCATAGATGGTCGACATCATATGATCGAACGTCGGAAAGGTCGAAGGTGAAAGTCAACTGCTTTTCACACGCAGAATGGGAAATTTTCCTTTTCTACACTGAAGTGCATTCTCGGAGTTGGTATATTTAAGTAGGGGGTGTGGGGGTTGCAGGGGGGCTTGCCCCCCTGCTCAGAGCAGTAAGATAAGTTTTTTATTTTATTATTTTATTATACAGTTGATGTTTCGAACTTCGCTCATATGAGTTCGCTCATGTGAGGTTCAAAGTTTTGAAACTTTGACTACATAATACAGACCCAGCTTAACTAGGTGTTGAATAATTGTCATTTCCTTTCACCTTTTTATGTTTTGCATATTGTATTTTCTTTGAAAAGGAGTGTAACCTGCACAGCATTATTAGTTGTATTTATTTCTGATCCCTCTAGCTGTAGTTTAAGTCTGAATCTGAAAGTTTGCTTTATTTTAGTGACCTGCTTGTCCAAAGCTCACAAATTAATTAAATCACTAAAGAGATATAAAATCCCTTTATGAGGTAAAGCTGTACAGCATATGCAAAATGGTTTCAGATTTCAAAAACACTGCTTGGAAATCCCTGTTTCAGTTCACAAAGATATATTCTGACTGCATATTCAGCAAACAACTGTTATTTTTAGAATGCAAATAGATTCATTAATATTGAGGGGAAACTTGTGACATTGCAAATTTCATGTTTATAAAGTACTTAATGATGAAAGAGATGTGCTGATTCAAACTCAGACATAAGCTTTCATATTTGTCAAGTTTTACATTTTTAATTTGATTTGCAAAAAGTTTACTTGTTTACACCCTAAGAAAACAATTACCTTAAATATTCCATTGCTACAATATGGTGCTGCAGTTTTTTTTTTATTTTCTGGCTCCATCAATGTCACAGACCTCAGCCTGTCACTGGTGCCAGTCCTCAATCCTAGATGTTGGCAGCCCACTCCAGACACCACTGACCTATTCCAATACTTTTCCCATTGTCTGGTAGAAGTTAGTGGCATTCCAGTGCAGCATCATACTCACAGCCACAAGGATCATTTATTTTATATCCTACCTATTACCCACCCCCCCACCAGCAATATGCAATAATGTAAGTCCACTAAGGCCAAGAACATCTGCTGCCATCTGCCCCAGATTTTATAGGCTTAGGATGCATACCCCAGTGTCATCACTGGTGTTATCATCCTGCATTTAAGAGGCACTTACCAACACTATCCTTGGAGTACCTCTGTGACTAAATGATGCTGTTTAACATTATAGATGCAACTCAAAGCACTTCATTAAAGCAATGTTAAAGAACTGTTAAACTTAATTGTGCTACTGAATAGTAGCATAGGAAATGCATTTAAAATGTTTATAAAGATGCTTGAGAATTCTGATCTGTTTAAATCCATTCCTGACATAACAGGTCTCAGCAGCTGTTTGGTATAGCCAATTATCAATGCTATGGAATCTGACATCTGCCATTTCTAGCAGTAATAACGTCAGTGAGTGCTACTCCTTCACAATGAAAAGCCTGATGTTTACACTTAGGGTTACATATTACAGACACGTTGCAGCGCTGTGTGCATATCTCATGAAACTAAAACATATAAACATAACTAAGAATAAAACAAGAAAAAAGAACAGAGTACAAATCAGCTGGAGCCAGCTCAATGGCACACTGCTATGGTGACTTGACTGTAGCCTAGGTTGCTTGGCTTCAACCAGTAAGCCCAGTCACTTGAGGAGCTGGGAGGGGACTGGATCTGAGATACAAATGTTGGCTGTCTCTCTACTGGATGGTTCCTAGCAAAAGGGGACTATTAGCTCCCTGACAGGACATGAGAACAAGAATGGCCCTCTGCATGACTGAGCATGTCTCATTTCTGAATGCTGTAAAGTAACTTGCTACCAAGCACGTAGGGTAATATGCATGCCATGTGGCTTAGTGTCATTACACATTGTGTACTGACCCATGGATGTAGAAGAGCAGGAAATTACCTCCCATAGCTCGCAACCTGTGAAAGAAGGCATCAATTTTCTTGTTGTTTTACATTAGTCAGGGACTCTGTTGTTCTGTTGTCTCCAGTTGCTCTACATAGTTTACGGGCCAGAAATCAAAACTAGAAGTGGTATTAAAGGCCTAAAAATAAAGAGGGGAGTAAAAAATTTAACTAAAAAGCTGCCCTCAGCTGGGACTTCATTCCAAACTCCTCCAAATACAGTCATGTTACAGTAACAGCTGTACCACTGAAAGTGCTGTAGATTTGCATCCTTACCACATTAACCTTTGCACCATTGCCATTATAGTCTGTGTGATGATTGGGGAGAGATGGGCAAAGGCTGCCAGCCTAGTCAAATAGAATTTGATATCTAATTCTGGCATTTGTAAATAAATGTAAACTACAGGCATGTTTTCTTGATAATAAATGTAAAATACAGGCATTTTTCTTGAGTGTAAAGAAAACACTGTAAAATGTGAACTTCAAGATTGTTACAACATTGCCCCCTTGCTGTACAGAAAAACTAAGTCAAGCCTTTCAGATTTGCCTTTTGAAATTGAAATGATTTTATGACATTCTTTGATCTTTAAAGTTGGTTCCGGTCAGGCTGGCTGAAGACATTCTGTCTATTGTGTTAACTAAGGACTAATTGTTAGAGTGTATATGTGAAATGCCTTTTAGTGTTGTATTCTCCTGTGCAGGTGTTAGCTTGCTAAATAATGTAAATGGAGTTTCTATTAGCCTGGGAACTCAGAGCAGGTGTCAAGATGATGCAATATGAATACTGGGAAAACCTATGTGTCAAAAATGATATAATCTGGGGAGGACCCAGAGACATGATTGTTGGTAATGTTTAAATACCATTTCTCACAAGAGACCAAAGAGCATTTTGATCTTGATATCCAACTTACCAGCACTCTGCTTATGCTCACATGTAAGTTTTTAGCACTGTGATTTCTTGTAGGAATAGTTAAAGCTAGTAAAGATTAATTAGGTATTTTTCTTTGAAATCAGACCTGTCCTACTGTATTATTTTAAGTTTGTTTCTGTGTGATCTCTGAACTCTTAGATATCTCTGTGGTGTAGTAGTTTTGTCTTGAGTTTTAATTATTTATTATTAAATATTTTTAAAACCTTCTACCTGTGGCTGATTTGTGTAGAGATAAGCTCTAGAGTACATTGAATATTTATATAGAGTTTATTGTAATAGGCCACTCTGATAAGCCTTAGACTGTATAGTCACATTACCATTGGATAATAATATTGCACAGTAATAAATGGACACACTTTTAAGGGCCTTTTAGCAGCTGATATTATTAACTGGGTGGCAAGGGCACCCGCAGGCAGGTGCAAGGGGGTGCACTTGCACCCCCCTGGAATCGGCTGACTAGATAATTTCAAAAAAAGTTTTTTTTTTTTTTCTACATGCGTTCTTCTTTAAGAAGAAAGAAGTCCGTGCTAACAGTCCAGTCACGGGCGTGCTGACATCATTGCTCTCACTCATATTTAGAAGTTTGTGAGCGGGAACTCACACGGACGGGTTTGCAAGCGGGATCTGAAACGAACGGAAGATGGGACACGTGTGTGTGTGTGTGTGTGTGTGTGTGTGTGTGTGTGTGTGTGTAATGCCCCAGGTGTACATGGTGGTGGGTAGAGAATAAGGCTTGAACCCTGTACCTTGGGCCCAAGTGGCAAGAGCCTGAATTCCCTACCCACCACCATTTGTAAAAATGTTGCAGGATTTTCCCTCATACTTTTTCTGTTCCTCATAAAATCTGTGGTTTCTGCATTTGTGTCCTTGTTGCCTGACAGCTACATGTTCTCTGGTTTTATTCTTGGCTGTCTGCAGTGTTTCTCCCTGGGCCTCTGCTAAAAATTAGCTTTTTTTTTTCAAAGTCAGACTTTCCTGGTTAACAAATGTTAAAAAAATGGACACATCAATATCAGACTTCATATTCTTCAGAAAGTGCATGGTAACAAAAGCTTTTATTCTAGCAATTTTCTAAGTGTACAAGATGGATATTTGAAATGTATCCCTGTGTTTGGGACTGTATTCCCCCCATTATTGGCTTCCCAGGTTTTGTGCTAGGGTTGAGAGTTATGGTAAGAACTGAATTCACTGAATATGTTTGGGGGCTGTATTCACCCAGTATTGGCTTTGTTTAGGTAGTGTTTGGGACTGTATTCCCCCCATTACTGGCTTCATCCAGGTTTTGTGCTAGGGTTGAGAGTTATGGTAAGAACTGAATTCACTGAATATGTTTGGGGGCTGTATTCACCCAGTATTGGCTTTGTTCAGGTATTTATTGGCTTCAGGTTTTTTGCTAATGTTGAGAGCTATGGTAAGAACTGATTTCACTGAATATGTTTGGGGGCTATATTCTTCCATTACTGGCTTTGTCCGGGTGTTATTTGTTAAGAGGTTGAGAGCTATGGTGAGAACTGAGTTCACTGAATGTTTGGTGGTTGTAGTCACTCATTATTGGCTTTGTTCGGGTATTTTGTGCTAAGAGGTTGACAGCTGTGCTATGGTGAGAACTGAATTCACTAAATGGTAGCTATTTAAGTTTCAGTCTTCCTCTTTCACAAAACAGTTGATTTGGCGTAGTGGTATGTTGCTCTGACTGTTTTGCACGGGGTCCCCTGGGTTCAAGACGTGGCAGTGAAATGTATGGTGGTAATGCAGCATTTTATTCTAGCAACTTTCAAACATTATACAAGCAATGTTTAAAATGCGTCCCTGGTTTTTGGCCTTTTGTCCCCCCCCCCAATAAATTTTGGCTTTTTCCAGATTTCTTGTGCTGAAAAGTTCAGAGATACAGCTGAGTGTCGAGTAGATTTTACAAGGAGCTGAGAGCTGCAGGGGAGCAAAAGTTTAGTGCTGCTTATGTTTAGTCTGCTTGCATTGTTAATAGCACAACAGATAGTGTACTTGCTTTAGATGCTGAAGGCTGTGGGTTCTACTCCCACGGTAGGTAAATGCATTGCTGATGCTGTATTGTGTTGTAAAGGGGGTGGATGCTGCAGTCTTTTTGGTAAAGATACCTAGTAACTATGAACCTGGTAACAGTTTGCTATCCATTCCCTATTGCGGTATTACTAGCTTTTCATTTTTTTTATTGCATGCAACAAAAGCAATTTATTCTTCAAGGGTAACAGGCACTTTATTTGTAGATTAAACAATGACATATAAAGTGTTTGCTAGCAGCAACCTCTTTATTAGTTACAAATTTTTTCAATGTGGAGTTTACTACTTCAGAGATTGTGTATATTTTTACTGATACTGGTGGACTTGAGTAGACTTTTATGATGGAAATGTTCTGAATTGGGCAGTTTTGTCATTGGTGGATGCTTTTGTTTCATTGTTTACTGGAAAAATGTTCAAAACAATAAATTTAAAATGCCCTCTAACAACTGTACTGTATTGTACAAGGAATATAATGTAATACAGTCAGGAAGGTGTATCAAAGAGCATGTGTATGTTATGTTCGAGGGGCCTATGATTTTGAAGACAGCCCAGAGTTAATATTTGCCATTGGCAAAATGTATTTTCTCTGAAAGTGGGTTTCAGTGCTGTTTCAATGCATGTGAGTTTCAAGGGCAGAGAAGTTTTAATGTTAGTCTATTTTCATTGTGAGACTGCATTGCTTTAACAGATATGTATTAGGGTTTGTGCTGTAAAATGCAAAATAAAACTTTCAAATGAAATCCTAAATCATCGCAGAAGTAAAGCAGTATGCACATTAGTGTTTATGATAAATGGGGCAAAATAACCAAGGAATGGGACATTGGAATGGCTGCAGGAGGGAGGATCCATTTTGATTTTTGTGAGGGGGGGTAGCAAACTCAGACAGCCCCGGTTGAACTATACCCCTCAGTTGTCCATATCTTTGCAGAATGAATAGATATTTGCTGCTTATTTTTGGTTTGTTCCTCAAATTTGTGGTTTTCTAGCAAATCATTTAGGAATGAAGCCATTAAATGACAGACATTGAGTTTCAGATGTCATAACCTTCAGAAAAATGCATGCTAATGCAAGACTGTCTTTAAGTTTATACAAGAGCAATTTTTAGTAGTGTTTGTATGTTCCCCAATATATTTGGCCTTGTTCAGATTTCCTGCATTAAGAGGTTGAGAGATACGTGCAAATCACTTTGTAGATTAGGAATATCCAAACATCTCAATTGTCCCCAATTCTGGCTCAAAATGTTGCTCTCCCCTAATAATCCCTCTTCCAAAATGGCAATTTTGGAAGAAAATGTGGAGGGTTTACAATTATATATAACTGTAATGATCAGTTATAGATTACCTTTATTTCAGAAATGCATGTGGATGCTCTTATTTTGTTAGCTGCTTCATATTAATATTAAAAAGGTGTCCTTTTTTGACAGGTATTTTTGCATCACATTTTGGTCCGTTTTTCATAAAATTGTGGTTTTCTGGCAAATTAGTGGCAAGTCATTAAAGATTGAAGTTAGAAAATAATGGCAGACATTTGAGTTTTAAATTTTATACCCTTCAGAAAATGTGTACTAATGCAAGATCTACCTGTTCTATTTAAGTTAATAAGAGCAATATTTAAAAATTGGCCTTATTTTTGGGCTTGTGTCCCACTTCTAGTTCTATGTATGGCTTTGTCCAGATTTCTTGCTCTGAAGTTGAGAGGTATGAGTGTCAGATCCATCACTGTCAGCCAGAGACATTTCAAATTGTGACATACTTATTGCACCCCACTCCCATTGTAGTGGCTCTGGATGTGTCCATGGAAGGCAAGGAGCAGTTATGCAGTGTAAGTGTGCAGAGTATTCCCCCATCCAAAGTAGATCACAAATACGACCGTGGCTTTTCATCTGTCTTTGATTTTGCAAAATGTTCTGGTTTTCTATCAGATTTTTGTACTGTTGATTTATGCTTCTTATTCAGGAACTGTATGCTGTCACAGTGCCCTGTTGCTCTGTTTAAGTAGCCATGGTTTAATGAACATCAGGTAAGCTTGTTAGAGATTGTAAGATGCAAGTAAGCTTTAGTAAGCTTGTCGGACATTGTAAGATGCAAGTAAGCTTTAGTAAGCATATTGTTAAAGAATTACCAGCATTGAAAGCCTTTTCGTTGTTGCCATGCAGAGAATATTTACATGACTAGATAATGCATAAGCCTTGGGTATTGAAATGCATATGACAGTATTTTATTTATTTATTTTATTTGCAGTTGGTTTGCCAGGATAGTCCATTGGATAAATGAACCCATTTTCAATGGAGTCCTGGGGAGAAAAGCTCCAAAACTAAGTAGGTTATTAATAGATATACAAATTATACAATTACACAGAAGTTAATCATACAAGAAATAACAATTTGCACATAATTCAACAAAAACTAGAGTGAGTACAATCTAGTGATGAAATTAATAGGTAATACAGACTAAAGGGAAATTTAGCACAAAAGCACTGAGAAATAACAACATATTTGGAAGCATTTCATGACAATACTGAGGAATAATAACATATTAGGAAGCAATGCACAAAAGTACTGAGAAGTAATACCGTATTAGGGAAGCAATACTTAGGAAGTGTGGCCTAGTATATTCTTTCTGATTATTGTAGGAATAATAATATGTATGAGTTAGGGTGGGTAATTAGGAAAGTTGCAGGAGGAAACAGAGGAAGAAGGAAGATGGAGTTTGCAAGTGTTAGTTATGTGGGGTGGGAGCAAGAGCATTCCCACTGGGATACTAGATGTGAGTGAAGAGATCTTTTAAATATAAAATGGTTGGGGGTGGTGCAAACGGAAGGTGGTAGGGAGTTCCAAAGGCGTGCAAGGCCATAAGACAGAAGATTTTTGCCTGGGGGATGAGTTGGTTTATATACTTCTAATAGATTTTGATTGTTGGACCTTAATACTCTAGCAGGAAGGTGCATTTTAAAGGCTGATGAAAGGGAGGGACAAAGGGAGGGGTTGAAAATGAGCTTATGTGCAAGATTTAGTTGAGTATATGTGAGATAACTGGGTAGCTCTAGCCATTTTAGTTTTTGGAGAGAGGAACAGTGGTGGGTGGAGGACTTGTGGTTGGTAGCGAACTTGGCAATTTTGTTGTAGCAAGAGGAAAGTTGTGTTTTAGAGGTCTGTAGATTAGTTAGTGGAGCTCCATAGAGAAGGGAGGGATAAGAAATGAGGTAGAGGGTGATTTTGGTAGCAGGTGTAAGGTAATGATTTTGTCGGTAAAGCATACCTAGTTTTGATGGGTTTTCTTGATATTTAACTGTAGGTGGGAGTTGAATTTGAGCTGGTTATCAATTTGGACCCCAAGTAACTTGGTCTCAGACACCAGTTCCAGGGTACATTATTTTGACTACAGATGTGGAATGTGTTTATATTGAAAGAAGTTTCCTTAGAGGGGGTGAATAACATTAATTTGGTTTTAGAGGCATTGAGTGCTAGGTGATTCCTTTTCATCCATTGCTCAGTTGTTGTAAAAGCATCTTGAGTCAGTTTTAGGAGTGAGGGGATAGAGGTGGCGCAGATAATAGCAGAATCATCGGCATATTGGATGATGTCTGAGAATGGGATAGAGTTGTGGAAATCATTTATAAATATATTGAAGGGAAGGGGACCCAGTATAGAGCCCTGGGGTACCCCAGTAGGAGTATTTAGAAATGAGGAGGTGGCCTTTTTCCATTTGACTGCTCGAGATCTGTTAGATAAGTAGCTGGAGAACCAGTTCAAGGAGGAGGGAGATAGGTTAAGTTTAGAAAGTTTAGTTAGTAGCAGGCTGTGAAAGAGTGTCAAAGGCCTTAGAGAGGTCGAGTAGTAGGGTAGAAACAATTTGGCCAGAGTCGCGGGCTTTATTTACAGTTTCAAGGAAGGAGAGGAGGGTGGTCATAGTGCTATGATGTGGTCTGAATCCATGTGTGAGAGTTGGTAGGTGATTATCTAAGAGATGTGGAAGGAGTTGTAGTTGGATACACTTTTCTAGGAGTTTAGAGATGGGGGACAGAATAGCGATGGGGCGGAAATTAGTAACATTGTTGTTGTTGCCACCTTTATGTAGAGGTATGATAAAGGCCCTTTTCCAGACTTGGGGTACTATACATTCTTGGATAGAGCGGTTGATTAAAATGCTAATAGGGTAAGCGATTGCTTCAGCAGCTTTGCTTAGAAAGTAAGAAGGGATGTTATCAGGAGCATTGGTGCATGGCTTCAGTTTCATAAGGAGTTTCTTTATAGTAGAAGTGGGTATAGGTTTAAATGAGAAAAAGGAGTGTGAAGAGGGAGAATTAGGGGCAGATGAAGCTGATGAAGTAGTAGGAGTAGGAGAAGGAGTGGAGGGATGGGGGTTAGAAGATGGGAATGAGGAAGTAGTAGCAGAGTAGGGTACAGAGATGGTTGGGGATGGTAAGGGAGTTTTGGAGAATGTAGTGGTGTTAGAGAAAGATGACGTTAATTTGGAAATGGATTCAATGAAAAGAGTTAAATTGGGTAGCCAAGTCTTGGTCAGGAGCATTTGGGTCTGGGGTAGGGGTATCTGGTTTGCTGGGGTTAAGTAGAGTAGAGATACCTTTCCAAAATTTCTGAGGGTTTGATTTTATTATTGTTTTGAAGTGTGGAAAAGTAGTTTTGTCGGTCGAAGATTATGAGCTTTTTTACCTTATTTGAAGTATTTTATATTCATTGTAATAAAAGGACAGGATTACAGTATTTTCAGAAGCTCATTACATTTTATTGGAGACCAGTGTCTTATAGCAGTGTCTGTGTGTTAGTACACTTGTAGTTGGGTGGCTTTAATGGTATATGGTAAATAAGCATTGCTACCTTACTTAAAAGCCAAGCCCTGCAACAACTAGCTCCACACTGAAGTCAAAACACAATAGCTCTGGTGGGTAAATGTACTCTGTAGTAATCAAAAAGGCAAATGTTTAAAATAACTACAGCTTATGTGCAAACACAATAGGTAGTGATGAAACAATGCTCTGCTAAAAATGCTTTAATGCTCCACATTGCTGAGCTGCAGATCAGTTATCACTGGCTACCAGGATTTCACCCACTTCAGCTCAAGCACGGTGCCGTTCAGTGCAACCTTCCCAGAACTAATTCAAGTCTGACCAGAATTATTTGGTGTGTGTATAAGAGGGAGGTAGCATATCCCTCAGCTGTCCAGATTTTGCCCCATATTCCTCCTAAAAGGATTGAAGTTGCTAAATAATGAGACATTTCAGTTTTAGATGTCATGTCATTTAGAAAAATGCATACTAACACAAATCCTGTTACTCTTGCAATTTTCTAAGTTTCTGAGAGCCATATTTATAATCTGTCCCTATTTATTTTAGGCTTTGTCCAGATTTCTTGCACTAAGGTTGAGGCCTTGAGGGGTGTGGTATGTTTGTGAGAGAGAAAGTGAAATGCCCAAGTTAGAGTTAGCAGGTGAAATTTTCAAGTGCATTTTCAAGGAACTGTGAGTTTTAAGGGAAGCTAAGTTCACTGCTGCTCATGCCAAGTCTATTTACAATGTGCAACTGTTTTGTTTAGCAAATGGTATATCTATTGTGGTATAAAGTTTTAAGGCTATGTTAGTAGCACCACAAGTAGAATACTTGCATCTTAATGTAAAGGCTTGAGGTTCCATTCCTACAGCATATACATTTGTATGCTGCAGTCCTCAGGATGTCCTCCTTTGGATGAGATGCCTAATAACTATGAACCTGTTTTACAGCTTGTCATCCATTTTCTATTGCAATATACCAGCTTACCATTTTTTTAATTTAACATAGGCAATTTATTCTTTGACGGCAGGCACTGAATTTGTAGATGAAACACTGAAATATACAGTTGTTTTCTAGCAACATCTTCATTAGTTTCAGATATCTTTAATGTGGAATTATTCAGATTACTTTTACTTCAGCAGAGACACTCAAACAAGTGTTGCTGTATAATACAAGGGATATAATTCAATTATATATTATAATTAATACAATCAGGTAAATCAAATAACTTTTGCATGGCCCTAACGGTGTGCAAGGAGCCTATTGCTTGAAAACAGTTCAAAGGTAAATAACCTGCCACTGGCCAGATGCATTTTCTTTGAATGTGGGTTTCAATGCTGTTTCATTGAATGTGAGTTTCAAAAGTAGAGAAGCTTTAATGCCAAGTCTGTTTTCATTGTAAGACTATTGCTTTGTTTAGGTTTAGTAAATGTCTCAGTGTTTGGGCTATAATATTTGAAATAAAAGTTGTAAATTAAATCCAACTGCCTGTAATCATTGTAGAACTAAAGCATAAAACAGTATGCACACAGATTTGAACAGTGTCTACAGTAAATGAGGAGAAATAGCCAAGTAATGGGACACTGGAATGGCTGTGTGGGCGGGGCTTGGAGTAGGTGGACTTGGGCGGGGCTGTGTTGGCAGGGGGCGGGGTGAGATATGTGGGTGGGGCTCTGGGTTTGCACCCCCCTGCAAAAAATCCTGCGAGTTCCCTTGCTGGGTGTTGGCAGTAATTATTACCGTATAGTCTGGGTAAAGGGGCACAGCTGGAGAATCTGTGTAGTTGTATAAATACTTATCTCAAAGTGTGTGTGTGTTGTGTCAGATACTTGGCAGGGACATGAAGCACTGGTTAGACAAAGAGGGTTCTAGCTTGCCCAGTTAGGCTGAGACCTGGACCCTATAGCTGTGCCAGTGGAGAGTCTTATTGGGGACCTGGTGAGCAAGGGAGCAGCCTGCCCCAGACTGACTGTGATCTCTGTGTGCACTTAAGGGAAATTGTACTTTACTGTGTGTATTAGTTATGCTTTCCTCTTCTAAGAGACGACCTCCCTGGTGTTAGTGGTGAGGATTGAGGCTCCTTGATTGCTGGGCCAGGGCACGGTTGTCACAGTCTGTAATGCATTTATTTATTTTTGTTTATTAAACCATAAATCATACAGTAAAATGTCAGCCAATGAAAGGCAGCTTGGTCATTTTCAATTCCTGATAAAAAACAATTTTGGTTTTCACAGTAAGCTGTCATTAAAGTGCGCTCACTGTTAGGCCTGAGGGACAGTGACTGATGTTCTCAGAGAGAAATGTAGTTCCTATAAAAGCTAGTAGCTGTCTCTCTACCAATTCAGTGAAAAAAAAGTGTGTTACAAACTCATGTTTCAGGAGTTCTGTCAGCTGCCAAGGTAGGAGACATCCAACAGTCATAAACCTCAAACATTTTAACCATATTAAAAATAACAGGAATTGCTCCTCTGAGACAGGCAAGCACACAGACTTTAGCCACAATAGTGTCTTCTACTTTACTAATGTGTTTGAAATCAGCCTGCTTGTCCTGTCTCATGACAGTTGGACCAGATATGAACCGTCAAAGAGAAACAAGGGATCAACACATAAAACTTCTTGTGTGTCTGTGTGTGTGCATTTGTGTGTGTGTGTCTGTTTAGGTTCATGTCTGTCTGTCTGTCTGTCTGAATATCCATGTATATGGGTGCAAGCCTGTATGTTTGCTTCTCAAAATGTGTGTGAGCATCTGTCTGCCTGTCTGCCTGAGCTAGTGTGTCTGTGTGTCTGTGTGTGTGTGTGTGTGTGTGTGTGTGTGTGTGTGTGTGTGTGTGTGTGTGTGTGTGTGTGTGTGGGTACACGTGTGCATGCACTTTGAATGGTCATTATAAATTATTTGTTAAAAACGTACATAACTTTTATATATTGAATGTAAAGTACTTCTTCCAATATCAATTCCATATCGTAGATTATCTTTCAAACAATGTAAGGCAAATACTTCACATCAAAAATATAAAAACAAATATTTACTAATAAAACAAATTCAAAACAACTTAACAGATATACCATTTAATAAGTGCAATAATGGCCTCCAAGGTGGGCATATCAGGGAAATAAAGGACATCCCTCAAGTAAAGAAGCCATCCAGATGTTTGACCTCATAAAACATCTGGGGAGTCTGTGGTATCCCTGTAGTACCTTCCTGTTGATCATTATTGCTTACGTATAAAATAGCAATATTTGTTGGAGAGGAGGTTACACAGCTTCAGATATGAAAACATGGCTAACATTCATAACTGCTTTATCAGACAAAAATTTATATTTCTGCATATTTTCAAATTACCCATCATTTTTGAATGTCAACGTTTAAAAAAAAACTGCATATACAACTGCAAACATGAAACTATCCTACTCCTTGTCTGCATAATTACTGTAAATATGGAAAATGTATCATATTTTTCATAACTTTCTTTCAGTCACTATTTAATAACTTCAGCCTTGTACATTTCATACTGACTAGATCTCTCTCTGCCTGTCCAGCAAATTTTGTCTACTTGTAGATGGTGCGATGTTCTCTAATCCATGACCAGTTCAGGCAGTATCAGGCTCAGTAATAGAAAATTGTCGCTATGATGCATTGTACCTCAAACAGATATTGATATCTGTGACTGTGTTTGTCCTACGGAAATGCCTGTGCTGTCATTTTTTCTTTGAACACCTACATAGCTTGCATAGATATTCTAGTATGACTGCATCACACTCCATTTTTATTTTATGAATATATATATATATATATATATATATATATATATATATATATATACATACATATTATATTATATTATATATATATATACATACATATTATATTATATTATATTATATATACACATATAAAATATTTTATACTTGTCATAACCTTTTCTAAATACTCCATTAATCCTGGTCCCGTACAGTGATGTTTTCTCTAATGATACCTACCTTATCCTGTCAGCTTGCAGGTGACGTCTTGCTTCCTAATGCACAACCTCCTTTTTCTGAGATTAAACCCCATTAACATGATTGTATTCCACTCCATTTTGATTTATTAATGCAAACATGGGAAAATACTTCATAATTTTCATAACTTTTTGCAAGCACACTTCAATAACTCAATCCCTGCACATCCCATAGCGATGTTTTCACTATAGATACTTATCATATCCTTTCATCTTGCAGAAACAATATTGCTTCCTAATGAATGACTTATTGCTCATAAGATAGTCCGAATATTAGAATAATGTTAATATTACTACAGTGTACTGCAAATAGGTAACTGTAGTTCTGTCTGTGTTTCTTATACCCATCATTTGTTTCTAACACCCCCTGTTTCAGTAAGCCCCCAATATGACAGTACCACACTCTATTTTTCCTTTATTAAGGTAAATATATAAAATATTTCTTATTTTTCACAACCTTTTGTAAATACAGCAGTAACTCAAGCCCCGTATATCCCACAGTGATGTTTTCACAGATGGTGCCTACCATATCCTGCCATCTTTCAGAGGTTGTCCTGTTTCATAATGCATGGTCTATTTGTCCACCTATTACAACAACATTAATATTTATTCAGCTAACCTCAAATACATAGCTACATCTCAGGCTATGTTTCTCTTAGCACCATATATAACATGCAAAGTTCCAATACCTCCCACCCCCACCTCACCATGACAATTTCCATCCAGTCTTCCTTTAATTGCTTAGACTGATGCTCATAGATTTTTTTTATATCGCTTCATAGGATTATAAAATTTTAGTTTGGGTCTTTATTTGCTTCGTGCCTGCTATTAGCTGAAGCTTACGACTTTAGCTTAGGTAGTTCTTTGACCGGTAACACAGTACTACTACTTGTCCAGTGGTTTGGCTTGTCAATAAATATGCCATATTGCTTGTTTTAGTAGGAAGAAGATTAAATGAAGGTTTTTAGCCATGTTTCAGAGATAGCAAGCATGTCTGGCTGGCTGGCTTTCAGTAACCTAGGTTTCTAAACAGTCAAGTTTATTGTTCATACTTTGAGCATTTAAGTGGCATATTTTTAATTGTTTTGAGGTGGTCTGATGGAAGAATGTTAGTGAGCAGATCTGATGCAAATCTGATGCAAAAAATGGGGAGGAATGGCTGAGTGCCCTTGGTTGTACTGGAACCTAGTGTGAAAGGTATTGCTGGACCTGGATTGATGTTTATTTCACAGGAGATTCATTGTTTTAGAAGACAGATGTAGAATAATAGGTTTAGCTTTTTTCAACCATTTCTAATCATGGGAATATTGTTTCATTAATAGTTGCATTCTGATTATAAGCTAGTGCTTAGATTGGGTTACAATTAGTAAAGTGGGGATGAAGTGATGGGTTCTGGTTTTATAATGGAGTCTGACCTTTGTAGCATTAGGTTTGGCTGGTAGATTCATGGCAGTAAGGTGATGGCAGTAGTGGCCAGCTGTTAGTGCCAAGATGGTGATTGTAGTAACAGCTATGGTGAGAGCAGAAGGACTGCTGTTGTTATTGCAATGATGTTTTATTTTGAAAGACAATTTGTGAGCTAGGAGGTGAAGCTAAACTAGATTTGGAGTGTGGCTTCTTTGTACAAATAAAGTGATGCTAAAATGGGTTGGATGGGGGTAGGGTATAGGAGCAGACTTGCTTCCCCACAACAGAAATGTCCTGGTAATTTGAATGTATTTTGTTTTGCTTTAGTTTTCTTTTCTTTGGGGAGTGGAGAGGGAAAGCTTTGACCTGCAAGAGTTTGGCAGCTTTAGGGGAGCTGGCTAGGTTTAGTGAAGCAATAGGAGCACCAATGTTTTTTATGTCCACAGTAACATGACGACTACATTCTAGCAGTTAGGAGGTGGTCTTTGCATGCTCTGTGTGGGCTTGCTGAGTGGTGTTCTTACTGAGGTCAGAGGTTCTATTACTATTTAGCCTGCAACTTGTTTAAAGAGGTAATGAAGTGACTGTAGAGCGGGCCTTGCCTAACACCTGCTCGTGGATAAGAAACTGGTCAAGGACTTACTAGATCCATGTCTCTGGGGAGATCTGTCATTGTAAAAGTGGGTACAAACAGCATCAGAGGAACTGGGTTACTGACTCTATAGACAGAAGTGTAACAAAGTAGCTCTTCAGGAATTACACTGCTCTGTGGCAAAACACCTGCACAGCTTCTCTGTTATTCTTCCCAACAACCTCCAAGATGGCAATTTGTATCAATTACCCTAAGGATACACTGGTACAACAATTCAGCAGTAGAGGGAGTTAGTTTTTACAGGTTAGAAAGATAAACAAACATAGAGAGTACAGCAGTAAACAGGAACTAGAAACAAGAAAATAATCTCCTTAATGGCGAATAAGTTAGTTAGTTTCCCTAATATAACAACATTCATAAGCACAGTAACAGTTCAAGAAGTAAAATAAGATTTATTTAAGTAATAAGGGCTAAACAAAGCCCCATATATGTTTTTAATTAACCTCCAGACACTATGACCCTTACTGCAAAAGAATACAATGATTTGTGTGTGTGGCAATATTTATAATTAAAACAGCCACTAGCAATATCAATGTGTAAACACCACCAGCAAGTGAGAATAGCACTTACAACAGGTCAGTTATTTCACATTCATAATTCAGCCTTAATCAAAGCAAGCTCTAAACATTGCTTTGCAATCTAACTTCAAGATTATAGTAATGAAAGTAAGCACACATTTGTTATAATCTATATAATGCACAAAAACCCAGTAAAACATTAAAAGACCAGGTTGACAATTTAAACTATATTTTTCACAATAATATTTAACACAAAAGGGTAGATGTGCAGGTATAGAGAATTGCCTGGGTATATGGTATCTTTCTGTGACAGTTCAGTTTTGAGATCGGCTTCATAATGCTCGTAAATAAATAAGGGAATGCATGTCTGGCTGATCACAATACTTAGCTAAGAGTATCATGTGCATGTAGATCAACATATGGTCAATTCTAACAACTACTTTTTTAACTGCACTAAGCTAGGTTAGTCTAATTCGTAATTACAGTCCTGACCAACATGCAGTAGTACCTTAATGTAGTAAGTACAGCTGGAGGCTTGCATTTTGCCATGAATAGCAATGCAGATATTGGTGCCAAAAGCTTAACAAATTAGTTGTTTTGGGACTAAAGAGGTGAAAAGAGACATAGCCTGAAAGAGAGCCTTAGCTAATTGTTTTGCCCCCCGCCCCCCCCATAATAGATGTTTTCATTCCAAGAACAATCAGTGAAAACCTACTGGTGGTTTGACAGTCTTTTGTCTTTTGTTTTTATTAGTTTTGTTTTCTTTGGGGAGTACAGGGGAAACTTCAGTTTGCAAAAGTGCAGCAACAGCAGTGGACGTCTGCCAATAGCTGCATCCTGAGCTTTATGACAAAATTAAATTAGTGCCCTACATTTAAACAAACGTTCAAATCTCTGGAGCCATAGGAATTACTAAATAAATTTAAATAGCAAACTGTTCAGCAGAAACAAATCTTTGGGGTGGTAGTATTTATTAGATTCTAGGTCTTAAACTGGGTTTTATAACTCATAATAAACATGTACATGTTGTTAGCAACATGTGGTTCATCCATCTGTGAGCTTTCATATGCAGCTAAGATGCTATGCCTGTGTTACTAGTTGAGATATTTAGAAAAATATTAAAATTATAACAATATAAATAAATAATATAGGAAAAGCAAGTAAAATCTCTAAAGCAGCCCTAGACAGAGGTCAAATATCAGTGCAGATGTGCTGGCTGCAGTGTAAGCTTTAAGATGAAATCCTTCAATAGCTTTTAAATAGCATGGTTTTGAAATTATTAATGCAAATAGGAACAGACAATATTTGACACCTAGAAGCGTCAGTAGGATGTAACTGCAGAAATACCTACAGGCACCATCTGGCTGTAATGAGTTAATACAAATAAGACTCGATGCAGCTCATCTATTTCCACTGCTTCTGCACTGTGTCTGTTTTGGGGGGGACACTATGTTTAGAGAAGCAATGGGAACACATAAGTATTAAATGGCCACCTAGAGAACTCCTAGAGAACCTAGAGAAGTCCTTGAATTTAATAAATTCCTTCCAGCTGTGACTGAGTTAACAAAAAACTTCAGTGCACACTATTGTCTTTGTGTCCACTGTAATATGGCTGGTACATTCTTACAGTCAGGAGAGCCGCTTGCATGCTTTGTGTAGGCTTGAAAGGTTGTATTCTTGCTGGGCTCAGAACTTCTTTTACCATTTAGCTTACAACATATTTAAAAAGGTGTAACTGGCTATACAGGGAATTTACCTGACATCAGTGAGAGGAAGAGAAACTGGTCAGGGATTTACCAGGTCCATCTCTATGGCATATTCTTATGTAGCAGGGACATCTAAAGGGCAGCTTCCTAATGAAAATATAATAAATAAATTAAATGACCTCAGAGATTGTTGTACTTTGATGTGTGTGTATGGGGAGGGGGGATAATCCAAGATACCATAATCTTCGAATTAGCATGTAATCCCCCTATTCCTATTTAAATCATAACTGTTAGATCACGGTTATTGCCATTGGTTTTTCAATGGGCAACCTAAGGTATTCCTTAATTGTATCAGAAAATTTAAAGGGAAGAAATTGTGAATGCAGCACCCTGTCAATAAACAAAATAAACAAAAATAGTGATCATCCATCTATAGGAAAATGAACATACTTGCAGAAAAAAATTGTGAATCTTCACAATAACCGAGTGCATGTGTCAGACTGCTATTGGCACAAGGGGAAAGATCCCTTATATTATGACAAGATAACCATTATCACAAGTTAAATTAAAAACTCCCCATGGCAACAGAAATCATTTCCATTTGTTTCCTGTACAGAGTAAAACATATCAAATCTTCTATAACTTCTGTTAAACAAAACATTAGTATTCGGACAACTTCCTTATCCGTGACAACAAGCTATGGTGGCACCAGCTCATAAAAAGTGATAAAGCCACATCAGGTCAAAGCAATTTTAAAAGCATCAGGTAGTCAGGCTTGCTAATAGAAGATCTTGCCCTTTGAATTGTGGTATTTTTTAGAAGAGGAAACAGCAGCACTTGGTGAAGGTCTGACAGTGTAAACTACTTATCTTACCTTGTTAAGGCATTTTAAACTCTTCCAAATAACAGAGTAACTGACAAATTTAAATCATTTAAATGTCAGTCCATACATAATTAAGTAAGCAAAACTCCAGTTATGCTGCAGAATGCAACAATGTCAAGATGGGGGCTTACCTATTCATCATGAAATAAGTTATTACTAACATCCAGCAGGGGTCTGTATTGGGTCACTTTTTTCTGGACTTTTCTTCTCATATATAAAATAGTAAATGTGCTTTGAATAACCAAATATGGTAATGACCTCAAACTGGGTAACAATTACCTCACTAATGGGCATTAGCATCACTCCCCCAGCACTGGCATAACCCCTCTCTTTCTTATTTTATACATAGAGTTGAGGTGTCACATCAGTAGTGACCATCACCTAGAGCTAAATTTCATACCACTGCATGGCTAGCCATGCTAAATATGCTACCAAAATTCTCCAAAATAGTCTACAAACAAACATGTGCCTGCTGCATAAATAATGACCTCACATTTAATGTCAAGAAATGTAACTTCATGAGACCTGGTGGGGGGGAGATTAGTAATTGTGATTAAAAATAAAGAGTTTTAGTCATACAAAATGGCACTATCATTAAAACTTAATCTACCATCCAAAGTGAGAAGCATATCCTGGTGTCCAACTATTGCACGGCAGGAAGATCATTGTACAATGTTATATCCCACTGGGTTGAGTCATCTGGACTCCTTGACTGGTGCAGGTTACAGAAGGCAGTATGTGCACCTTACACCAACTGAACTACAGGTTGGCCCATCCCTCTGGTGAACAAGATCAGTGTTGTACTCCATATCTTAGTCACAGAGATATTCCAAGTGCTTGCAGGTGATTCGGTATGCATAATATAGTAATCTGTGTGGTGGTGCTGCGGTAGCGTTGTCACCTCATAGCAAGACATTGTCCCGTTCGATTCTCAGCTAGAGTGTCTTCTGTGTGGAGGCATACGTGAATGGGGTGTGCCTTTGTTGAAGGTTGTGCATCAGGGCTGGTAACCCAGTACGTAAAAATCCACTACCAATCATTAGTGGACCAGAGTTCTGCTGTGGCGACCCCTAACCGGGAAAAGCAAAAAGACACAAACAAACAAATCTATGATACTGCAAATCCCTCACCCGCATGTTGTAGCATGTGATGGAATACATCTTATTCCATGTTACATCCCTGGAATAGTGATCCATCATGCAAATATCCACAGGTTAGCACATCTGTTGAACATGTCTAGTGCAACAGACTATATCCATATAGCTATATGTGCTTTATTGGGAGATGATTGGATAAGAAGGGATTCCATTTTGTCACCTACCAGATAGTAGCAATGTAAATGATGTCATCACCATTATGCCCTGTGGGAATGCTGAGAGGGATAATGTTTTCATTTCCCTGAAAAGTAGCCTGTGGTAGATGTTCATACAAGGACATGTGCCATAGGACTATCTTTATAATAAGAATATATACTACAAAACACACTTAGAAGAGGAGGTAACAAGGAACACACAAACTATAACTAATGCATTACTTCACAGATATTGCACAGTTGCTGCATCACTGAATGATACCTTTATCAAACATTTACAGCAGTTTGCTGAGGAGAGATACACATTGGTGCAGTGTCAGTGGAGGATGTATCTGGCATTCTGTTCTGTAGTAGCAGTCCAGGTGCCTGGATGTAGCAGGTGGTGTGACCTGGCTTGTACTCACAGGAAAAGAGAGAATAGATGTCAATGGCATGTGCCATGCTGCACAATTTGTGCCTTGAATCCATATGACACAGGTGTAGCTGACTGCAACCTACAAGAGAATGAAGTAGAGGTGAACACAGAAAAGGCACTGCCACTGGTATATGCTGCACAGTACGCACAAATGGATTCATGCTGTGGTATTTTGCCAGCAGCTGGTTGACATCTATGCAGAAGAATACATGCAGAAGATGGCTGCACAGTATATGAGGCACTTACGTTTTCCATGCTCAGAAAGCACAAGCCATAACTAGAATACAATAGGATGGTATGGCTAGCTTGCAATGTTCAGCATCTGTTAATAGAGTTAGACTTTGTGTGAAGTTATCACCTAAGGCTACATCTGACAAGCTGTAGTGGTAATGACCATTTGAGCATTTGAGGGGGGTTATACAACAGCCTAAAATGTACACTTTCTCACTGGAACACTTTGCAGAACTGAGGTTCATGACTGAGCAGTCACCTCCTCAATGAAGTAAATCAAAACTGAAGAAAGTACAGCTCTCACCTCTTAAAGATGTCCGAGAAGCAGCTGGACTGAGACAGAGTAGATGTGTACTAATGGATTGCCTTTGGCACACCGGGAAACATCTTGTTGAGACATATCACCACTGCAGACCAAGGTTTGAGACACATGTTGAGTGAAAATTTGATGTCCAGGCTTCATTGTTTATTTGTTTGATTATTTCTTCATTCATTCAGTTTGTTAACTGAGTTGGTTGGGCTGCTCCACATAACACATTCAGTCACAACCTGGGCCAAATAGGCAGGGATAACTTTTTCAAATATCAAATTACAAATATTTAATAATAAACAATACTTGACAACACACACTGAAAAGTAGTAGCTCTAAACAAAGGACCTATGTAAACAATACTTAACATTACATTGAAAATGGCACTTGAAAACAAAAGATAAAAAATGGTCAGTGAGTCACCAGGGCACCACTAACTTAAGAGCCACTGCATATGCAAGCCTTAGAAACAGCACATATGGAGGACGAATGGAACCTGTAGCATCAGCTGGCCAGACAACAGGGAAACATATTCAGTGAAACCCAAACTTCTGTCTAATATGCACAATAATGTCAGCCACAACAAAAACAATGTAATAAAACGATACTTTCACTCCTTAGTCTAATGTAAACAGCCAATAAGGAAAAAAAAAACAAATCAGTGGAGTAACATAGTCATGAAAAAAGGCAGACTGCTGTGGATAACAAAATCAGCAATATAAAATTATGGAGAAAAATGAGTAAACAATATACAGCAAGTTGAATAATGGTTCATGAACTGCCCAGGTTAAAGAATTAATATGAATTATTTAATATAAATTGATATGAACATCTGAGCAGGTAGGAGGGGTAGATCATAACAGCTAATAAACAATTAAAAAACAAAAAAACAACTGCCACCTTACCGTCTTTATCTTTATCTTCACTTCCTATGAAATTAGAGTTAATTATCAGATGCCTATTATTTATTTTTGTGAAGCTTATCACTTCTCATCAATTCCTCACCATTACATTTATTTAAAACTTTAAAACATTTTGCATAGAATCATCAACTATTCTTATCATACCCTCTCTTCACAAACATGTCTGCTGTATATTGTAACTCTTTCAGAAATATTGTCTTGATTACAAAGTTTATTTAATTGTAAAAATTCTCCATATGGTAACACACTAATAAGATGAGAGGGATGGCAATTAGTGCCATATAAAAACATATTTCTCTCTTCTAATTTTCTATGTACTGAAGTCAGGGTAGATCAGCATGGAGGTAAAACCAACATAAGGGAATTTACATAGGCAAAGAAAATTGCAGAAGGATAATATGGTAAACAACAGGTTTCTGGTACGACTGAAGTTAAAAAGATAACTGGAGAGACAACATGAATCTGAAATGAATGGTCTGACAAGTAAAAGGCCCACTGTGTTTCACCTTGGTCATAGCAGTAGTTTAGATTTGTATAAAACTATACTGTCTGTTCAACCGTCTTGCCTGCTTGAAAGATACAGATGTGACCAGTGGTGGTGTTCCTTCTGTGCCCACATCTTCTTCATTCTGTTTTAGGCTGCAGGTTGTCTGTTATACCACATTTCTTTAGCATGTTTTATACTGTCTGAACCATGTGGTCAACGGGTCTATATCATAACATCAAAACCAACCACGTCAAATGCTCACATGAAAAAATCACGTCCTCAAAGTTTATTAATTTTCTCACGGTTCAGTGAAGATCAGGATTTTTTTTTGCCCTTTCCTCCTGTAGTGCGATTTCGGAGTAGGAATATATATTTAACAAGGGGGTCTGGGGGGCACAGCCCCCCACAATACCGTTGTTGAGTACATGAATATTCGCTCATGTGAGCGTTCGACTTTGTCGGTTTCGATGTTATGATATAGATGCTATTCAACTTACCCATTGGGCTCAAGATATTTGGGAGTTGAGGTAATATGCTTTATTTTCCATATTCTATAAATAAGTTCTGAATTCTTGTCATACAGGTTAACGATTGTAATTTAACATTACCTGTCCCAGTATTCCACATCTTGCAAGCAGTAACTTCAGTGCATTTATTACTGATGTTGCTATCATATCCCTGAGCTAAACAACTTCTATACATTTTAAATAACAGTCAACACATAGAAAGTTGTGGTTATTATACTGAAGCAAGTCAATCCCTACATTCAACAATGGAAATGTTGGTATTTCATGACGTATTATTTATAGCACAGTATGTAAACGTGTACCATATACTCTATTCAGAATGTCATACCTGGCTAATACATGACATATCTGTCTACTTATTCGCAATTGGACATTCCCAGATGTAAGTCAGGAATATTTAACAGCATCTGATTCATCAGCTTTGATAGAAAGCTGATTTTTATCTTCCTTGAATAAAAGTCCTTATATATAATAAAGCTTTTCTCTTAGAGTACATCAAGGTTTGATTAGTGGATGACATTGCTATGCATTGTCTGACCCTTCTAACAATGTGGCTTCTCTCAACAATTGCATTTCTGTGTTGTCTCTTGTAGCATTTATTTTAATTCTTTAAATTTCTCAGGTCAGGTGACATATGAATTAACACTATGACCTATAAAACTTCTAGATCCCTTTCTACTAAATCTTCCTTGTACTTATTTAGATAAGCTCTGTTTTGACTGTCAGCCATTTGAACATGTTCCCCAACTTCTACTGCACTTTGTAAGAGTTTTTGATTTGTCCCAACTTTAATATGCTTCCTATACACATAATAACAAGTTATGTAATAGCCATGCATGCATGTCTGTGCATACTTGGTCAGTGCAACAGTTAAAGCTTTCAGTATATATGGAGCTAGTGTGCCCTTTTGCAGTAGCATTGCTCCTATCCCATTTTGGCTTGCATCCATGTTTAGTGTTGTAGGTAATGCTCCACTAAAACATTTGTGAGCATGTGCAGTTGTCAACAGTCAGTTTAGTAATTCAAAACATTGAGCTTCATCATCTGATCATCCCCAAATTGCATTTTATTCACGTAGCTGTAGCGGCACATTTTTATATGAGGAAGTGTGGTAAAAACTTGCACAGTTATTGTACTGGAAACCTAATGAGTGATTCTGGCAACAATGGTCACAGCCTGCTTTTTTCTAACCTTTGCCAAGGTTGATTTACAGGTAGTTTGGTTATATACGTTGAGGAGTGGGAAGGCACAGCCACCCCACACAACACTCCCATAACCTACAATTTATTTTAAGTAGTGAGATATTGGGAAGTCTACTGTACCATCCTCAACAATCCCATTAATAAGAATTTGTCCATTGGAGTTTGTTTATTTGTCGTATCTTTTCAGCATCTAGTTGTAACCCAGTAGCAATCAAAGATGATCTATGTATTTCAAAGATGGTACATAATTCTAACACGTTGCTATGTGCAGTTTCAAATCTTGTGACTTTAGACTGTCTAGCAGCTTCAGTAATCTGATGTCATGCTCTTCTTTTCTACCCACATACCCCACACCAAATATCATCAATAACACTGAAAAAAAATCGTCTAAGCTTTCAGTCATTGAAATACCTCTGGAGCTGATAAAATGAAAAGTGGTAGTTTCAGGAATTTGAATCTGTCCAATGGTGTAGCAAAAACAGCAGACAGTGCTTCCAATTTGCCACTAAAAAGGGACATGTGTGTCCAGTGGGCTTACCCAGTTAACACATTTAAACAAATTAAAACAGTCTAGGGCTTTCGTGGTTAACATTCAGCACTGGAAAAACTATGCTTTAGGCATCGTAACAGCTGCTTCTAGCTTATCTAAACAATCCTGCCTTAATTTGTGATTTATTGATCTTTACTGTTAAAAAAAGGTGCAACTGCGAGCAATAGTGAGCAGAAGCTATTGCACGTATTCATATGTGATATAAAGGAATTCCAAATTTTGTCTGAGTTTTAGAACTTGTGTGGTCAGAGCAATAACTTTACTGTGCTTAATTTAATATTTAGTTCTATATTGTTTGTGTGATTTTTCTCAAAGAAATTGACTTAAGTTTTCTTTGAATTCTGTAGTTACTGATTTTGATTATTCTTTTCTTTTAAAAGTTTTTATTCACTTACAGCTGAATACGGATTCCATAAATGAGTACGCCATTAATGATTTGCTAAAGCTTAAATATCTTGTACAATGTACCTCATATCAAAAGTCAGATGATTTGTTTACCACTATTAGTAGTAAATCTACACTTACTGATGATGATTGCACTTGTGCAACTGGCACGACTTGGAGAACTGTTGTCACACATATTAATGACTGGTCTGGTGAGATAAATAATGCTACGAAAACAAATAGAACACATTTAGGAAAGGTGTCTATTGTCTGTAAAGATCACTCAACCCATATGAAACAAGACAATGCCCCTGACAATTCTGGAATTTGGGATACAAGTTGTGAAGCTAGGTGAAGGCTGCCAGCCTAGCCAGATAGAATTTTGTAGATCATTCTGTCATTTGTAAATATTAAAGTAAGCCACAGGTTTGTTCTCTTAAATTTGAAAAGACTGCACTATGCTGTAACAAAGCTGATTAGTCAGTTCTTTTATGTCAAAATTTGGAGCCGAGATGTCTAGAGGGAGAAATCCTGTCTATTGTTTTGAGGCCAGAGTTAATGGCTAGAATTTGCATGTATAATATCTTTTATTACCTTGGCTTCCTGACCAGCTGCAAAATCAATAGGGCTATTAACCTTTGAGTTCTGGTAGCCTGGGAACCAGAAAGAAATTATGTAATCTGAAATGAATCAATGGTACTGTGTTATCAATTTAAGGACAGAAAGAATGGGGCATTTAGCATTTGTCTTGAGATCATCCAACATCACCAGCACTGCCTGCATCTGTATGTAAGTAGGATTTTAGACTTTAGTGTTTCTCTTACAAATAGCTAGGAAATAGGAATATTAGACTAGTTTGTTTTTCTCTGATGTCAGAACTTTTCTACTGTATTATTTTAAACATTTCCCTGTGATCTCTGAACTCTTGACTAGCACTGTGTAGTAAGAAGCATTGTCTTGTGCTTTTATTATTTATTATTAAATATTTTTCAACCTTTCAACTGTGGCTGTTTTGTGTAGAGATAATTTAAGCACTAGAGTACATTGCACACACACACACACACACACACACACACACACACACACACACACACACACACACACACACACACACACACACACACACACACACACACATATATATATATATATATATATATATATATATATAGTGATGCTGTACCAAGTCACTCCAAATAAGCTTTGCTGTTCAGTTACACTTACCATTTGGATAATAATATTGCACAGTAATAATTGGACACCCTTTAATAAGTGCCTTTGAGTAGCTGATAAATATTAGCTGGTTGGTGGAAGTGATGTCTACTGTATAGTCTGGGTAAAAGGGGCACAGCTGGAGAACCTGTGCCAGCCTTCCCCAGGAGTGTCTGTGTGGTTGATAAACTCTTATATCAAAGTGTGTGTGTGTCAGCTACTTGGCCAGGGACACAAAGTACTGGCTCAGCAGAGAGGGTGCTGGAGGTTTTAGCTTGCCCACTAGGCTGAGATCTGGACCCTATAGCTGTGCCAGTGGGGAGTCTTATTGGGGACTTGGAGAGAAAGGGAGAAACCAGCCCCAGACTGACTGTGATCTCTTTGTGCTCTAAAGGGAAATTGTACTTTACTGTGTGTATTTATTATCCTTTCCCTATATGGACGCCCCTCACTGGTGGTAGTGGTGAGGATTGCAGCTCCTTGATTGCTGGGCCAGGGCACGATCATCACACAAGTATTCAGCAATCTGAGGATTCAGAGCATTTAGAGGGAAATAAAAAAGAAAGAAAAGACGTTCACAGCAAATAACAAGGAAGAAAAAGAAACCAATAAATGTCTGCAAAGTAAAGAGAGTACATACTAAAAAGGACACTGCTTTGTTATGCAACACATAGATTACAGGGAATGATAAAATTTTTTATATCAGAAAACCTTCAGCCTACAGAAGAAGTCAGCATTTTTCCAAAAGAGAAGGTAGAAAAAAAGGCAATGAGCAGGTGAATAGGAAGAAATCAAAACCTAACACGGAAGGATTGAAGAACATTACTTTAAGAAAAAAAAGATGAGAAAGACAGACTCTGACAGCATGGCTCAAGCTGTGGATGTACAAAGCCAGCTGGATGAGAACTGTATGCTTGCAAATGTAATACGCAATGGAAACAGTAGACTAATGGTGATGAAGATCATTCTTTTGTAACAACTGATAGAGCAGATATTACTGAATTAGAAGTTGAAGAGTCCAGATCTGGTCAGAAAAGATATTCTTGTAATTGAAGATTCAAGTATTACTAGAAATGATACTTACATTTGCAGAGAAGATAATAAACATCATATAGTGCTATGCTCGCCAAGAGCAAAAATAGAGGAAATGAGACAAGCCTTAGAATGTCATGATGTAAGGAAGTACAGAGCTGTTTTTATTTATGTCAGTACAAATGATCTCATCTGCAAGGACTCTCTGACTTTTAGTTGGGAACTTACAGCCCTCTTAGATAGGATAGCTTGTACAGGTGTTTGGACATATTTTTCCACAAATCATATATAGAAAGGAGAGTCAACTACCTACAAGAACAAAAATGTCCCATTTAAAAAAATGGAAATGTGTAGAGCATTCAAGCCTAATTTGGGGCACACATGGTCAGACAGGATGGTGTGCATTTGTCAAGATCAGGGAAGAGAATTTTTGCAGTAGATAACTTGCAATATTTGACAAACACAAGTCAGGATTTTTGCCATGTGAAAAGTTTAACAGCCCACAGACAAGGAACATTTGATGCACGTCTGATTGTTGTTAATGCTAGGATCATTAATAATAAAGTTTTTTACTGGAAAATTTGCTACATTCCCACAAGACTGATGTTATTAGTGTTTGTGAAACATGGTTAAAGAACAATGACTGGAAATCAGGTCTGTTAGGGTATAAATGTTTTTTTTTCCTGTAACAGACATTCTAACAAAAAATCGGGTGGAGGTGTTATGATAGAGATTAAAGATAGTTATGAGACCTGTGATTACATGTTCAAGTGATAACACCAATACATTACATTGTGTAACTGTGACAATAAGGACAACCCTGAAACATACAACAATTGTTGGCAGTGTATAGATCACCAAAGTCAAGTGCTAATGCCATAGAGGAATTCATACATTTCTTGCATGAAACACAGGAGGGAAGAATAATAGTGGCTGGAGACTTAAATTTACCAGAAATAGACTGGAATAATAATGATTCAACAATATTAATAAGGAAATTATTCACAACATATGCTCAGGAACAGCAATTGCATCAGATTGTAAAAAAGAAAAAAAATACCTGGGAAAAGGAACACTTGATATTGTTTGTGTTCCTAAAGAAATTACTGTTACTTCATGTCAAGTTTTACTACCACTGATGTGCAGTGATCATGGTGTTATAAAAATTAATTTGTTGCTAGATAATTCTGCCAAACTGAAATTTAAACCAATGCACACAAGATTAATTACAAATTATATGGAAGCAAAACAGTCACTACTTAAAAACTAATTGGAGTGATGCATTCAGGGGAAAAAAACTCCAGAAGGAATGTGGAAAGTTTTGAAAGAGAAATTGAGTACAAAAAAGCAAAAAAAAAATGTTTAACATCAGAATCTAGGCATACAATGTGTGAGGGATATGTTCCAATAAGAACAAGATATCTGACTAAGGTGAGAGACAAAAAATAAAAGAAAAGGAAAGAAAGGTCAAACTACAAATTTAAAAACTGAAATAAACAAGCTGTACAAAAATAAGAATAGTGTGAGACAAGAGCTATATAAAGATGAAGAAAATGTATATAAAGATATTGAGCATAATAGGAAACAATTTTAAAAATACTTCAGATGTGGAAGGAGGAAAGACACACAAATCAATTAACTGCGTATAGATTCTAAAATGTATTCTCAGACACAACAGATTGTAGATTTATTTACAAAACTTTATGCAAAACACACAAAGGGGGTGACAAGTTGTCCTAGTGACATCTGGGTAACCTCAGATACTGAAATCAAGTTTGATTATATTGAAAAAGAACTATGTAAACTGGTACCAAACAAAGCACATTGAGGAGACAGAATTAGTAATAATGACTTGAGAACACTTCAGCAAGAACTTAAAGTACCATTATATCTATTACTTACTAGGTCTTATAAATATGGGGATATTCCCTATGATTGGAGACATTTACTTATTAAATCTGTCTTTAAGGAAAGGGAAGAAGGACAAATACAGAGTCATACAACCTAAAAGTCTACTTTCATGTGGTGGAAAAATAATGGAGAAGGTAATATTCAATAAGTTATTGTCAGAATTGGAAAGGTTGAGACTTGAAACTATATATCAGCATGCATGTGTTGAAAATAGATCTATTACCACCTATAACATGATGTTTTATAACAATATAACAACTATGAATAAAAAAACGTGTTCTGGTCTAATTTATATAGTCTTAATTTCAGCATTTGACAGAGTCATCCACAAAACACAGATCAATAAATTAGAAAAACTAGGTATTGATGTACTCTTAATAAGATGGATAGCTGCATAGCTTACAAATAGGACATTGTAAGTATCATACAGCAATTGGACAGGTGAAATTCATGGTTACAGTCAGGGTGTCCCACAGGGCTCTGTCCTAGGCCCTTACTTATTTAAATTGTATCTTTCAGACCTTTTCCATCTGAGGTGTTCTACAGTCTGTATGCAGATGACTTCAGATTGGGTAAACTGATTACATGTGTTACAGATAGGGCATGTTGACTAAATTGACCATTTGGGCACAGGAGAATAATACGGTGATAAATACATCAAAAACTATGCATATGAGATTTCAGAGACATAAATTGAAAGGTGAATATTTAATACAGCACACAATAATTGAAACAGTAAATTCATTTAAGGACCTAGGTGTGAAGATTGGGGAAAGATAGGCGAAGGCTGCCAGCCTAGTCAAATAGAATTTGATACATAATTCTATTATTTGTATAAATAAATGTAAAATACAGGCTTGTGTTTTTAAATGAAAGAAAACACTGTAAAATGTAAACTTCAAGATTGTTGCAACATTGCCATCTGCTGTAAGGAAAATCAAGCCAAGCATTTCAAATGTTCTTTGAAGTTACAATTATCTCAAAAAGTGGTGACGAAACGTCTGGCTGAACACATTCTTTCTATTGTATTAACTTAAGGAATAATTGTTAGATTGTACATGTGAAATGTCTTTTATTATTGTAGTTTCCTCAGCAGGTGTTAGATTACTAAATAATGCAGTTTGTTTGCCTGGGAACTCGAGACTAAGTGTCAAAATAATATAATGTGAATACTGGGAATACCTAAGTGTCAAAATGATGTAATTTGGGAGGGCCTTAGCAGAGCTGTTTGTTAGTGTTTTTAAAAACTATTGTTCAGTGAGAGACTGAAAGCATTTTGTCTTGGACCATCAACCCCAGTACTGCTTATGCTCTTTATGTATGTGAGTAGGATTATAGCACTGTGTTTTCTTTTAAGATTAGCTAAAGATTAGAAAGTCAGATTGTGTTTTTCTTTGACATCAGACCTGTCCTACTGTATTATTTTAAGTTTCTGTGTGATCTCTGAACTCTTAGATATCTCTGTGGTGTAGTAGTATTGTCTTGTGTTTTAATTATTTATTATTAAATATTTTAAAAACCTTTACCCGTGGCTGGTTTGTGTAGAGACAGATTAGGCTCTAGAGTACATTGCATATTTATAGAGTTTACTGTAATAAGCCACTCTAATAAGCCTTAAGACTGAATAGTCACATTACCAATTGGATAATAATATTGCACAGTAATAATTGGACACCCTTTTAAGGGCCTTTGGGTAGCTGATATATATTAAGCTGGTGGTGGCAGGAATTACTACTGTACAGTCTAGGTAAAGGGACACAGCTAGAGAATCTGTGTTAGCCTTTCCCAGAAGTGTCTGTGAAGTTGTATAAATACTTATCTCAAAGTGTGGGTGTGTGTCAGCTACCTGGGCAGGGACATAAAGCACTGATGGGACAAAGAGGGTACTGGAATTTAGCTTGCCAGCTAGGCTGAGATCTGGACCCTATAGCTGTGCCAGTGGGGAGTCTTATTGGGGACCTGGAGAGCAAGGGAGCAACCAGCCCCAGACTGACTGTGATCTCTGTGTGCGCCTAAGGGAAATTGTACTTTACTGTGTGTATTAGTTATCCCTTCCTCTTCTATGAGACAACCTCCCTGGTGTTAGTGGTGAGGACTGAGGCTCCTTGATTGCTGGGCCAGGGCACGGTTGTCACACTAGGTATATGGGTAGATCCAGCTTTGAGTTTTTCTAATCATATCAGCCGACTGGTTAATGAGAGTTATAGAAGTATAGGTTGCATAAAAAGATTTATAAAGTACAGGAAATCAGAAATGATGAAGTCATTGTTTGTTAATTACATTAGATACAAACCCAAGTATGGAATAACAATATGGAAACCTTATAAGAAAACAAGCATGAGTAAACTGGAAAGAGTATAGTGGTTATATACCAAGGGCATCCATGGATATAAAGATTTAAGTTATTATGAAAGACTAAAATATCTGAACTTGTACAATGTCTCATATAGATATTTAAGAGGAGATCTCATTCAGGAATACAGGGCATTTAGGGACAACTACCTCTGGGAATGTTTGGGGTTATCAAAAAGTAGTATAGAATCATCAGAAAACCCATGCATAAGTTTCTATGGGAATGAGAAGTGTACTAACTGGTTGTCTGGAAGAGAAGCTGTTGCATGGAATAGACTACAAAATTACTTTAAAGCAAGCACTAGTTTAGATATTTTTAAGAACAGCCTGAACACTTATTATGGGAACAAGTGCTTTGGTATATTGGCATGTTAGAAGAACATTAACGCCCCATGCTTGAAATATTTGTATGTATGCTTCTTCTACCATCTGAAAATGGCAATGTTCAAGAACTCATTTGTTAAGTTCTTATAATTATTATCATAATCAATATCAACCCCTTTTTTTCTCATTTTCTACATAGATCAGGGTGTCACGTCAACTGTCATCATCGCTCTAGATTCAATGCAAATCTCCTGCTTTCTTTGACAGCCATGCCTGTCACAGGTTTCTCTCACAGAATCTATCCATTTATTTGCTGGATGCCCTCATTTCCTCTTACCTTCTTCCTGTCTGTTCCAAATCTTTTTCATTAGATCATCTTCTACTTTCATGCACATGTGCCCGAACCACCAAAATCTGCTCTCTTTGACCTTCTATCCAAATGAAGCTACTTGTGTTTCTGCTCTGATGTCCTCATTTCTTCATCTGTCCCGCAGTATGCATCCTGCCACCCATTTCAGACACTGCATCTCCATCACTCTCCAACTTCTTCAACTGCTCTGCTTTCACTGCCTAGGTTTCTGTATCATGCAGTAGTACTAGTTGCACCACTGTTTTGTACACCTTACTTTTCAGCTTCTTTGCCTTAGTTCTGTCACACACTTACCCTGACACACCATGCCAGTTGGTTGCAGCCCCTCTTATTCTAGCTTTGGCCTCCTCATAACCTGTTCCGCTGTTTTCCCTTCTGTCTCAGTTTCAGCTTCTTCTGATCCCCCACTTTTGCTGCTATTACAGCTGTATTATCTGTACTCAGTTTCATCCTGTGTGTCTTCAGTTTTGCATACTATTCCCCTATCGTTTTCTGAAATTCTTGTTCATAGTCTGCCTGTAATGCCACATCATCTGCATAGCTAGGGCAGCAGCTGGGCCTAGGCCTAGCAGGGCTTTTTTCCATTTATTTAGCAGGTAGTAGCAAGGTAGGGGCAGGGGCACTGGTGGTGTGTGGGGGCACCATGAAGCCCTTTTGCCTAGGGCATCAGTTGATGTAAGGCCGCTCGTGATCATCTGCATACAACAACATTGCTCATCTGTCCTCTCTGACCTGTTTGTTAATGTAGGCCATCACGTGTATGAACAGCAGTGGACTAAGAGCTGAACCCTGATGCACACCCTCTCCAACTGGGAGCCCCTCTGTAAGATTGATCACTGTTCTTACTTGAGTTGTGGAGTCCTTGTACATAGCCTGCACTAATTCTACCAATGATTCTGGGAATTTGAACCATCACAGGACTGCCCAAATCATATTTCTTGGGATCTTGTTATATCCTTTCTCCAGGTCTAGAAATGTCCCATTGGACTCTTTCCTCATATCTAGCTTCTTCTCAACTATTTCTCTCACTGCACACATTGGGTTGGTTGTGATGCTTCCTGATCTGAATCTGAACTGCTCATCTCCCACCTTACTTTCTACTATTCTGCATATTCATTTTTCAATCACCAGCTCCATGCAGTGTGACAGGAGTTTGATACTTCTATACTCCCCAAAGTTGTGAATATCCCCTTAGGACCTGTACATTGGCACTAGAATGTTTATTCATTAGTCATCTGGAATATGCCTTTCTCCCCATACTGCTATGAGTACCCCCTGGAGCCATTTCTCCCTTAACTCACCCAACATCTTGATTATATCTGCTGTGACCTCATCTCAGCCTGCTGCTTTCTCTGACCTAATTTTCCTTAGTGATGTTCTTACTTCCTCTAGGGTGGGCTCTTCTTCTTGTCTCACTGTAGGCTGTGCCTGGGACAGTACAGCTTTTGTAGGATTTTCTTCATTCAGAAGCTAATTTAAGCTATACAAATCATAGCTTTGAACTGATTCATAAAAGAATGTCATGCTGATGACCCATTTAGAAGGCTGTGTCTGTTTAACTGCCGCAGCAAGCAGTTCCATGTATTTAAGCTGCTGTTCTGTCTTTTCCTAAGAGTTAGAGACACTCTGTATGGACCATTCCTAGTAGATAGCCCAGTGATAATATAATATGATACTATCTTTTCCAAGCATACTAAGCCCTCAAACAGATCACAGTCATACCTCTCAACTGTCCAGAATTTTGAAGACTTTCCAGATTTTTGCCTCATATTTTTTGTCTGTTCCAAATAAAATTTGTGGATTTCAGGCAAATCACTTAGATATAAAGTCATTAGGTAATGACAAACATTTGAGTTTTAGACTTTATATCCTTAAAAAATGCATGGTAATACAAATCCTGTTATTCAAAATTTCCAGGCTTATAAAAGCAATATTTAAAATTTGTCCCTCATTTTAATCCTTTGTCCCTCATTATTTTTGGCTTTGTCCAGAACTCTTTTATTGGTTGCGGGTTATGATGAGAGCAGTTCTATAGGACATCTGTTGTTTGCTTGAGAACTCTACATTACATTTCTGCATAATCAGTGATGCTGATATAATAGATATGTTTTGCTTACATTTCTTTTTAGTGAGATTTTGTCTGAAAAAAATAGTTCTGCTATTTTAACTGTAAGCTGCAGTTTTCCCATTTATTGCATGCATTGTGAGATTTTGTCTGAAAAAAATAGTTCTGCTATTTTAACTGTAAGCTGCAGTTTTCCCATTTATTGCATGCATTGCCTAAACATTCTCAATTGCAGCCCTAGGCATGCATGCATCTTTTCCTATATATTGCATTACCTTAAAAAAACATTGCAGAACTACTAAATGGAACAACTTCTAGCATACTTCAGTTGTGTACACACAGCTCAAATACATTTTACTTGTATGCTTTAATGCATGCCCAGAATATTATAACAATATACGTGAAAATTTATTTAACTTGAAATTGAAAGCCATCATTCTTAATATAGACTCATTTATAAATGACACATTGTTCCATTATCAAGCTTAAACACAACAGGTTTGCCATTAGTCCATGGTCCAAAATTCTTGAAGATTCTCCTGACTCTAATTCTCAGTTTTATAATCAGAGTTCTGGTTACACGGCTCTTTTTACTCACTCTGATTCTGCTATTAGTTTGCACAGTACCCAAAACTGGATTCCTACTGTATCCACAAGAATTTCTGCCTCTAGTCAATCATTCTTCTCCAAAACCCTAATATTCTGTTATCTGTCAGCTCCTTTGGCATATAGGGATAAAAATCTGACAATAACCCAGCCAAATGAAGTTCAGTTAGAAAATTAGGCACTTGCTGGAGCTGATGTGCATGTGTGTGTGTGGTGGTGAATGCTATAGTTTGTCTGGCTCAAATCTCTTTAAGGGGATGGTGCAGAGGCACATGCCAGGCACATGCCAGGCATACATTCCCATGGTACAAGTCCCAAACAAGACTAGAGATCACATGGTAGCACTGGTTTCAATGGGGGACAGGCCTGTCTTAAGGAGTTACATAACGTATTAAAATGTTTGACATGTCTGCAATAATCTTTGCATGCCAAACCCTGGAGCAGACTACTCTGGGGTTAGGGCGTAAGTATAAAATACATATCTTCCTCACAGATGACTGTACTAATCCCAATAAACATGAACTCACCTCCAGGTAATGAATGAGCTATATGGTTCTAATCTACAGGGATGAATGAGTCATTAGTGTGACTGGGAATAAATATAATTTTCACTAGTGTCAGTTTGGAGATTCATTCTGTGATACACATACTGACAGACTCATATATGGGCTGTTTTTTGCAAGGGCCCAGAAGAGACTACTATCAGAAAGTAATTTACCTTTACATCAAGCACTGAGCATAATAATTTTGATGGGAACTGCTGCTAAGGATGAATTTAACTGCAACAGAAAACCCTAGGATGTCAGACAAATAAAATGTCAGTGAAGCAGGAAAAAGGACTAAAGCGTTCTTGTTGTGGTAAGACATCACATAATGTGAATGACTGTTGATTTAAAGAGAGACACTGTAGACAGTACCCTAGGTGAGGACATGTAGGCAGAATATCCACAGTTGATAAAAGGCACAATAATCTAAGGTACAAGGAGAGAAGCACTTAAAATGCAAAACAACAGATGACTATAATGTGGCCGAACAAGTAGAACTACCAACCAATATTTACTGATTCTGAAAAAGATCATTATGCCCAAACCTACTCGGCATGTTGGAGTAAGATTGCAGAATCATATGGATCATTGTAGTGGCTGCCAGAGTAAGTTTAAAATTGATTTTTGATATCTGTAATTTTAGCTGTTGATTATGACCTGCTGTACTTAAAGATGTAATTCCAAAATACATCAGTGATGCTCAAAACTTGCACAGGTGACTTTCCAATGTTCCAGAGGAAAATGCGTGAGTGACAGAAAAAGGCACAAGAGATGAGTAAAAGAATTAGAAGTACCTTGAACTTGAACTGGATTCTGGGGATGGAAGATGGAGATGAACATGAAGAAAACCTGCAACACTGAAATTAGTGAGTAAATGAGAGACTATAAAGCATCAATCACAATTGTGAAACATGGCTTTATAAAACAAATTGGCTGAGAAAGATTGTATTTTTGTTGACTTTGTTAAACATTGTCGGACTGACAGGCATATGCCCCACTTAATGCCATTAGTGTTTGGAAGTACACCAAAAGGGAAAAAAAAGTAAAAAGGAGAAAACGGGGAAAAGTAATTATAAGTAAACAATTTTTGTTCCTAATAATATTTGTATAAAACATTTTATGATATAACTTACATGTTATATAGTAAAGTATTTTCATTGATTATTGTATGTGACAAAGATACTAAAGTAAACAGGTATGTTTTTCTTTTTTAGTTTTAAGAAATGTAGGCACTACAATGTAAAAAGAGAAGAAACGCTGGAAAAAAAAAGCATGTTCAAGTCAGTAGGTTGCAGTCTTGGGCTGTGGAGTGGGGATGAGTGCAAAAGTGTACTGATGATAATATATGTAGAATTTAAATGTTTTTCTTTTTTTTTACTTTTGCATAGGTGGATGTCTGGATTAATGTCCTTAGCTTAATCTAATGGCAAGTTTTTTTGTGAATGTAAGTGGGTTTTAAAAAATGACAGACCACAATATAACAGATAGTTTTCTTTAAGCAAAAAAATGTTCATTGCCAGTTGAGAAATCTGCAGCTGAGGGCAGCTCTACATTTTGTTCTTATCATAACATGGAAACAAGCTAACTAAAGATGAAGGCAATAAATCGATAGGTCTGGACATTGTTTACTGAGAGAAACATAAAATTAAAAGGGACAAGGGCAAGCAGCTCAGCAAATAACGTTTGAAATTATTGGAAGTGAAAAAGTGATAGCAGCTTTTTTGGTAATTGAATACTTTAATGCATTTACTACAGCAGTGTATAATTTAGCTTTATTTAAAAATATCCAGTGCACTATTTCTTGGGGATAAAACTTAATGTTTTCTGATAACTTACAAGTTGTTTTTTTCACATGGGAGGTAAATAAAACTAAGACAAGAACAGACATCAATTAGAGTAAGTAGGAGCACAGGCTGTAACATGTGTCATAGCATTGACAACCTTAATTTTATGTTAAATAATGCCTGCAGGAAGGACAGTTAAACTTCATTATTTGAAGATTGTACATAGTTTTGTGTGTTGTTTTCAGTTAATAGGTTATGATGGTATTATGAGGTGTGTTTTTCTTTTTTTTTTTTTTTTTAAGGCTTTCATTACAATAAGTCTTGTAAAATGTGAAATAGGCTCAACTGTAGATGACAAGTTGAGGAAAGTAAACCTATATCTTTTGTCTGTGAATAATAGAGATACTTTTCTGTTTTATCTGCTCCATTTTGTTTTCTGTTTTAAGAAATCTGATTGGCCTGTTGTTTTTGTTCTATGTGAGAGGTAGACACTTAAATTATCGGGTCTATATCACTTCATCAAAATTTACTTACCTCAAGAGGCTATTCATCGGAATAACATCATTAAACATCCCTTCATTGAATGTTCACATCAGCAAACATTTTTCTCATGGTAAGAAATCACTTGAACAGCACACCTACCTATACACATGCTATAGTACATCAAACCCACCAAAGTGGCACCCTACTTATATATATATATATATATATATATATATATATATATATATATATATATATATATATATATATACCAACTCCAAGATCACACTGCAGTGGGGAAAGGGGCAAAGTTCTATATGTTGGCCAAGTGACATCCTTCCCTGGAAAAAAGATTTGCTGATGTGTATGTTCAACGAAGGGCTGTTCGATGATGTCAGTTTGATGAATAGCTGTTTGAGGTAAGTAAACTTCGATGAAGTGATATAGATGTAAATTATGTAGGCTGCACATTTCACATGTTTTTCATTGGTTAAATTGATTCTCAAGTGATACTTAAATACACAATGAATTTCTGGAGGGAGAGGGGTTGTCTTTTTCCTGTAAAGATTTCAAGTCTGCATAAATTAAAGCACTGCTGGTGATTCCCTTCTGGGTGAGGAAAGTAAACCTATATATTTTTGTCTGTGAGTGATAGACCTGCTTCCTGTTTTACCTGCTCCATTTTGTTTTCTGATTTGAGAAATCTGCTTGTTCTGGTGGTTTTGTTCTATGTGAGAGATAGACTCATAAATTATCTGGGATACACATTTCACATGTTTTTTCATTGGTTAAATTGTTTCTTGAGTGATACTTAAATACACGGTGAATTTCTGGGGCTTTGTCTTTTTCTGAAATGATTTCAAGCCTGCATAAATTAAATCATTGTTGGTGAGTCCCTGACAGTTTTTTCCACCCATCCTCCCCTGTGTTGATTTTCTTTTTAAACCTGGTGGATTTAAACTGCCATCCCCTACTGTAAATTTTGCTTAATAAGCTCCTCCCTCTTTACACTACTGTTGATTTCTTGAATTATTTATTTACCTTTCCTTGTGCTTATGTTGAAAAAAGGTGCATTTTACCTCTCATTGTATGTTCTACTGCTTTACTTGCTCTGAATTCATTATGTAGCTAGCTGTTGAATAAAGTATTATATTTTTACACACTAGCAAGCACTTATTATTACATCAAGAGGTTGGTAGATTTTCCATCTAGTTTACTGGGAGGTAGCCAGATCTGTTTATGTCTGGGAAACACCTGAGATTTCTGCATGTTGTTTTATTGGCTGGAGGGCTTATAAGCCAGCTTATCTTGTTTTTAGTGCCTTTATAAATTCTCTACAGTTAAGTGGCTCTTGGCTCATTTATACAAAGCAAAGTACTTTTATTGAATAATCACACTTTTATAAAATGTTTAAAATACACTGCTGTATCTCTATCTTTATGTTTGTTTGTGGTAGCATTTCTTATATTTCAAGTTTGTTTATGATACCATTTCATTCCGGACACTCCTTTACTGTGCTTTTACATTAGGAGGACTGGGATTATTCATCTAGGGACAGTAAGTGTTTGCCTAGCCTAGCTGAGCTGGGAAGCACATAAACGGGCTCTAAGTATTTTTTGCACTTTTCTTATATACTGTGAGTATACTTCAGCAGTTTCAAAAAATGTACTGTCTGCTGCTGATTTAAGTAGTTAATTGCACTGTATTACATTGTGTCTATTAGTTGTATGGTTGTTATAGGTAGTTTGTGTGGTCATTACACTTGGGCTCCAAACCAGCTATTCTATATTAAACAGGTGTTTTTCTGCATCCCTGTGGCAGAAGTGTGCTGATCTGATTTTGGTGATTGTTGGTGGAAGGCTTGTTGTGTGCTTTCCTGATTGGTAGTTAGCTTAAAATTTGTTTATCCTTGCTTGTATTTAAGCGTCATGTTTGTGTAGTCCTGCTCTTTGAGCAGCAGCAATTAACAGTGGCCTGTACAGACCCAAAAGCCTAGAAGCTCAGTTTTTCCTTAAACAGCTGTCAGTGAAACTCTTTCTATCTTTTCTACTGCTCTAGGAGCAACTCAGTTGCTCACTGAGCAGTGCTGCCATATCAATCAACCTTAGCCTACACAAAGTATAAGTTCCTTTCATAGTCTTGGCACTACCAGCACTGCCCTGTCAAATTAGCCTATTCCCCTCCCTAATAATACAGTAAGAGCCTGCTATCATGGATGGGCAGTTTCCCATTATCTCTCTGGCCAGCCTGATACTCATGGACATCCTGAGGCAATGTAGCAATTGTCTAAGGTATACTGAGAATCACTTATTCCTGAAACAAACAAAAACTTTATGTGAGAGATGTAGTTACACTATGAAAAATGGAGGCTAGACTCTCAGGTAAGGACAAATTGAATGCCAAACAGGTTGTCAGCACATACGCACTTCCCACACTAAATAAGGACACAACACATAAACCCACGTATGTGGAGGTACTCACTAGTAACTTATCTAAAGATCAAAGGCCTCACAAACAGAAAGCACCTTCACACATAACAATGAAAAAACAACTGCAACACATAATAACACACAAATCAGTCTCTCAACAAATAAGCCCATAAGGTGTAACACCACAAAATCTAATGTATTTGTCATAGGTGATTCCATTGTGAGACATATGGATGTTCCCTTCACCAGGCTGGATAAGGACCGGTTATGGTTAGCTGCCTGTTCGATGCTAGGATCCATCAAGTCACTCAAGCACTCAGGTCACTCAACCACAAGCACTGGTATGATGCTGTCATAGTCCATGTGGGGGTAAATGACTTGAGACATACCTCACTAAGCTATATGAAGACAGACATGATTGAGCTCTCAGATTATGTGTTACAGCCAGGCATAAGCCAAGCCTTAAGCAGCATTCTACCTTCTCCAAGGATGATGTCATAATACGAACAAAAAATGATTGAGTTTAACAATTGGTTAGCTTCTGGTGTCAGTCCAGGGGGATCCAATATCTGTCAGCCTGGGAATATATGGTCAACAGGCCATGCTGTTTTGTCAGAGATGGTCTGCACTTGTCTCTTCTAGGCTTTTAGATACTAGCAAAAGCATTAGCCAACCCTATTGTGTTGTTTTTAGGCAGTGCCAAAATAACCAACCTCCTAACGTAACAAAATCTTCTCTAGATAAACTCAAGGTACTGCTGCTTAATGCTAGGAGTCTAAACAAGAAACCATACTCCCTGGAAGCACTCCTCACTTTGGAAGACACTGACACTGTCAGTGAGACATGCTTTCAAGGTGCACCCCAGTCGTGCAGAGCTACAATGCCTTCCATAAATTCAGAACACAAACTAAGCATGAAAGAACCAAAGGAAGATGTGTATCAGTCTTCATTAAGGATAAGTACACCTCAAGACTGGTCAAACAGTATGACTCTTTTGCTACTCTATGTCCAATTAACTATAGGCAAAGCCCCCTACCACATTATAGCTAGATAAAGGTCCCCCACTATGAAACAGGAAAAGGATACCGCATACCTGGACTTACTGGCATCACGTGCCATACAGCCCAACACCTTCCTCATGGGTGATTTCAATTATCTTACCACTGAATGGGAAACACACAACCACAAATATGCTGGCTCAGGGGTACTTTGACTTTCTCAATGTAAATGCTCTGGAACAGCTAGTCAGTGCAACCACAAGAGGCTCAAATGTCCTGAACATAGTACTCACTAATATGGGAGAGCATCCCCCCACCCCATGCAATGTCCTCCCTGGTAAGATCAGACCATAAATCAATCTTGTTCAATATTTGGACTGCAGCCTAGAGACTGCCTTCCCTCTTAGGGACAGATATTAGAGTATAGGCAGTAAATTCTAAGTGAAAGATTTGCTCTGGTAGAGTTTTTAGTTGAATCTAGAATAGTAGCTGCTGTCAAAAGGGGATAATTAGTAGGCTATATAAAATATTGCACAATAACTATAGGAATCAATCACAGGAGGTTAGAAAAGATTGGAAAGAGTGATTGGATAAGCAATTCACAAGGACGTAATGGGAGGACATAAGTATGGCTCCCAAATATACAACAAAGTACAGAAGATTTAGTATTTTTTACTTGGAAGTGTTTGGAAAGGTATTTTTACCCAAGCAGACTCCAAATAATTTTTTCCTCAGGAAGATGGCAAATGTTGGAGGTGTGATGAGAAAGAAAGAGGTAACTGGGAACATGCTTGGGGGAGTGTAATGAATTGGCAGATTTTTAAAAATTCCCAAGAGAGTACTCTGGCAGAAAAACTGGCTGAGCAAATGGGTGTAACTAATTAAATTATTTTTTATTAATTTAAGAACTGGAAGTGAGAGCTTCAGAAAAGGGAAGGAGCAAATTACATACATAAATGGAAATTTGGGGAACAATACAAGAAAAATAATGTTTTGGAGGAAGACTAAGGTTTAAGTGAAGACAGGAATTGAACAATTTATGTAATATTGGATTGATGGTAATTAAATATCAGAGTGTATGTGATGTACAATGCTTGTAACTGTGAATGTGTTAACATGGTTTGTTTTCTTTTATATAAATATATGTTTGCCTATGTCTTAAGTGATAATTTAAAAAAAAAATGTTAAAAAACTTACACAGGTGAAAATGTGTAGCTTATAAGAGCAGAATCCACCAGCTGGATCAATATATGCTAGACAGTGGCCAGCCAGTTCTATTCAGGTGAGAATCACCTTATCGAGAAGAAGTGGGCCAAGAACAGCTCTCATCATGGGAAGAACAAATGGGTCAATAGATTGCAAAGAAGAGTAGTTGTCTTCAGGCAAGATGGACAAAAAAGTAGAGTACTGACTGGAAGGTTTTAACTTAGTGTGGGGTGTAAAGAAATCCAGCCACTACCTGTACATACAAAACATCATGCTAATGACTAATCATTAACTCCTGGTTTCTGTTTTTAACCAAGGAAAAAGTTTAAGTAGTGATAACAATGGAATCTTGTTTTTTCAGGAGCTCATACATATTATACTAAATTTAAGGGGGAAAGCACATGTTATTGATAACATATCATTACAACTTTCCCTCTCAAATGCAGAGGAAACAAGACCTGATTACAAGCATCTCTTGGAGGTGTTCTCTTTGGCAGTAGTAGAACTACTACTTGTCACAAATCCACAAATCTAAAAAGAGACAAGAAATGACCCTATTTTGACAAATGTCATCACCATAAGGGGGTGGTCATCAGCTTATGTTAACTCCTTGTTTCCAGAATCTGCAGCAATAAAGGATAAAGTTTCTGCCTGCCAAGTGACTCTGATGTACAATTCATGGGTAGTCCTGCAAAAAGTACATATTAAAATACTTAGCAGCCTGCATAAAGAACACCCAGCGGTGGTTAAGACAAAAATCTTGCATGTAGTTATGTTTTGCAGCCAGTCACTGATAAACAAATAGAAGATCTAAAAGCTGTTGTCCTGGATGTCAGAGGGCTCAGCATTCACCATCACCAGGAGCAATGCACCCCTGAGAGTGGATATCACCACCATGGCAAAGTTTGCACATTGATTTCTCCAGACGGTTTGCAACTACTATATTCCTGATAGAAGTTGATAATTATTCTAAATGACCAGAGGTCATACCTATTATGTCATCTACTTCAGAGAAGTCCATAATGGTTTTAACAACTATGTTCTGTACAAATAGGTTACCTGAATAGATTGTGACAATGGGCCACAATTTACCTTCAATGTGTTTGACCTTGTTATGAAAATAAATACCACCATACATATTGGAAGCATTTACCATTATCCAGCTGCAAATGAATTAGATGAGGGGCTTATTCAGACTTCAAAAATTCTGTAAAGACCATGGGTAAGAAAGGCATTCCTCTTCAATGTAAAGTGGACAGTTTGCATACTCTAACTCAGTATCTGCTATGATAAATCAAATTCCCTGGCAATGTTGTTTATGATCAGGAACCTCAGATCTTATCTGGACCCTTACAACTCAATGTCCAAAGACAGGAATAGAACAAACAGCTTAACGAAATGCATCATCCAATTTTTATGTGGGGTAGGATATATTCATATGAGACCATCAATAAGAAAAGTGGTATCCTGGATAGATGGCCACCAAAACAAATTTTTTAACTTAAAAAGTGAATGTGGAGATCACACATTGAAGTTCCATGCCAACCAGATAGTTGATGTAGAAGTACAAACCATACTCACAGAGGATAACGCTGAGCTCATTGAAGTACTGCTTCCTTCAAGATCACCTGCTATTGGAATCTCTGCTCCAGAAGTATCAGCATCGCTCATAAAAGTCTACCCTGTTTCAGATGGACATCTAGTTTAACTGTTGATATGCCAGTGCACTATCTAGTAAAAAAGGTCCCACATAAACAACTAGACTTATAGAAGATGAAACTGTACTGGAACAAAAATTGTACTATGTTTACAGATGGTAAAATAAAACAAAATAAAATAAGTGTTTAGCTAAATGTGGAGGTAGTTTTATGTATTAAAGTTATAGGATTTCTTCCTTCCCATGACAGAAAGTAATATATAGTGTGTACTATGTTTGCATTTGTAAAAAGCATGCATAATACTGTTGGGAAGAGTTAATACAGTTATTGAAACTAGAGTTGTGTGAGTGCTTTGCAACCTTTGTAATTGAGTAAAGGAACATGATGATGATTATTTCTGCCATTTTGAGTTTCTTCTGATACCATGTCCTGCTCCAGACTCAAGTCCTATATACACATAATAGAGGCATTAACACCCAGTATAGCAGGTTAATGCTTAAGACCTACGAGTATAAGGGGACAAAGAGTTGTCAGGCAATTGACTGGTACTAGCTGTATTGACTAGAAAGCATTCAGTCTCACTGATCACAACATTCTCCCACAACACTTCCTTGAAACTGACATAAGCCTTGAAACTCTACTTTGGTTTCAAAGCTACCTTTCCACCGGCAACATTGCTATCAAGTTTCATTCCTCATTTTCATACTCAGCTCACCTTGAAAAAGGAAGTATATGATGATCTACATTTTTCTCCTCCTATTTTCTATTTTTATTAGTAAAATGCCTTAGAGCTTACATCACCACCAACAGGTGATAAGGATGTGGTCGTATTCTGCACCAGCAACTCAACTCAAAAAAGATCTCCTGATAGACTTCCTCTTTATAATCTGTTGAATCAACAACAAAAGGCTTCTACTCAACTCCAGCAAAACCAAAACTATGATTTTTGGCACCAAACAGAAATTTAAAAAATTGTCCACAAGCTGCAAATATATGATCACATCAAGACCCCGATAAAAATAATAGCACTTTTAAATATCTGGGCATGTAGTTGACCCTCTCAATAAACTTTCTATCCACCTTGATTAACAGTAGGAAAATGTTATCTCCCTTCTGTTTTGAGCCAATAAAAACACTCCCTTTTTTTCAAACCCACAAGAACTGCCATATGGAAAGATGTTCTTTCCTAACTGGAATATGGCCATCCTCTAGTTGCATCTGCTTCAGAAAGTAACGCCACACAAATCCAAAAACTCTCTCAATAAATGAGTAATGCAGGTAACCACTGGAAAAAGTTGGCTTCCTAAAAATGCTTGATTCCCATCTACTGCATGCCATGTTTTTCAAAACTGTGACATCAAAATAACTATTGTTGTTGTTGTTACTCTGATCACATGTAAAACTCAGAAAATCAACATTGTTATTAATGTATCTGAAACACTTATAGTTAGCAGAGGAATCTGTCCACAGAATACAAAAATCATCCAAAATCTTAGATGTAGAAGAATATTTAACCAAAATTCAATGTCAGACGCAAAGAACTTTTCTAGTACCACATTGCAGTGTTGGCAGACACAGAGGCAGGCTTCATCTGTCCTAGGCATTGGGTAGCATCTGACTCTGCTTGACTGTTGAGTTTCCTGTAGTACACAAAGAGCCAGGTGCTGCCATCTTTCTTTGGCACCATCACCCCTGGTGAGAAACCGGGACTGCTGAACTGCTGGATTACTCGAAGTTCCAAAATGTCCTTGAGTTCCTCCTTCTAAGTTTGTTTAAATCTTTCAAGCATTCTGTAAGGATCTTGTTTGATTTGTTGCTGGAGTCCTGTCACTACATGGTGGTACACTCTGGCTTACCAGTATACAATTCCCAAATTCCTGCAACACTGCTCGGTTTTCTTGAAGCTGGCTAGGGGTTAGTTGTGAAGAGAGGACCTCCCCACTTACCAAGGTATCAGATCAAGCATCACCAAGAAAGTATAGCTCCAGATCCCCCTCTGGCTCCTCCTGTAACTCACTGCAGATACTAAGTACAGGGAATCTCTGTCAGGATAGCACTTTATCATGTTAAGGTAGAGTTTGTGCTTTGACCTCATGCCTCATAACTTTATTATGCAGCTGCCATCACTAACATTTCATACAAAGGAGAAAGGGCCCTCTCAGGTGCCTGCAGCTTGTTGTGTCTCACAGGACTAATTATTATCACCTGTTGCCCTATAGAACACTCTCTCACTCTGGTTGCCTTGTTATATCAGACCTTTTTGCAGCTGTTGTACTTGTGTAAGTTGCTCCTGAGTCATCCTTATGAGCTTCCTAAGCCTAGTTCTCACCCTCTCACTCATCACAAATTAAATACAGGGCCCCCTTATCCTATGGCCATAGAGTAGTCCACTTATGAAAAACCTTTGGATTCCTAGGAAACATCATCTATGCAATTAGAAGATGGGGTAAATGCTTGTCCCATTCTTTCTTGAACTGCTATGCAAATGTCCTCAACATGGTCTTCAGTGTAGAGTTAAACCTCTCCACCAGGCCATTTGTCTGTGGAGGGTATAGGTAGTCTTTAAGTGCTTTACTCCATTTCCACAAACATGCCAGCATCTCTGACATGGAATTAGCACTTCTGTTTCTCAGTATTTCAGTAGGAAAACCTACCCTGTTGAAACTGTTTGGCAAAGCATTTGCTACCTTCTCTGATCAATGGAAGACAGAGCCACTGCTTATGGATACATAGTGGCAAAATCCATCGCTACTACGATATATTTTTTTACCTGTGGAACTTGGAGTACTCAGACTTCACAAAATATCCATAGCTACCCTTTGAAATAATTCCTCAATAACAGACAGCCTTGGCTCACAGATTATGCAGTACCTTGTTACATTCTTTGCAATTCCAGACAAATAGAAATTCTGCATAAACCATCTTTTAGTACACTTTATGCTAATATGGCCTGAGAAAGAAATACCATAGTCAATGGTCAGAAGTATCACTTGGTAGGCTCTGGGTACTACCAACTGCTGTATTACCTCTCCCTGTAACCACCTTTTAATTGGTCCATTTCCTATACAGCAAACCTCTGTCCCAATATACGGACTTCTTCTGTCCTTGGGTATCTGGAACCTACTTGGCTACCTCCCTCAAGTGGTGTAAAGTAGGGACTAAGAACAGAGCATGTCTCATCTCCTCCATATTGACCCTCCCCAGTTCCCCTTCCAAAAGAAGTCTGGTACTATTTGACAAAGGTGCCTCCATTTCTGACTAATGACTGTCACTTACCTCTCCTCTAAATGTTCATCTTTTCCTGCTGTGGCTCAGATTCCAGGTCACTTGCTATTGACCAGTTGTCTGGCTGTGTGTAACAGCTTGCCCACAAAAAATTGTATTGTCAAAGGTGCTCCCTATTAGGACATCAGGTGGAAGCTCCTCAAGCAAAGCAATCTGCTTCCTACCTTGTCCCTTCTCAGTCCAGACAGACTCTGGCTAAAGGTACCTGAAAACATTTCCCACCTAAGGGTCTAACTGGAGTGGACTGCCCAGTCAAGTAGTGTTCCTGTCTGACCACTGCAGACTTGACTATGGTTATGACTGAGTCCGTATCACTTTTGGCAATGGCCTCATTCACTTCTAACAGGATAGGATATAGACTCGTGATAGGTACAGCTTTTTTCTTTAAAATATCCACCACTGTTGTATTGCTAGTCTTGTTTGGTGCTCCCTGAGATCTTTATTCTCCTTCCACCTTAATGAACAATAAAACCATGTGTGCCGTGTTTGATTACATTTTAAACATTTAACACCAAACAAGGGCATGTATCAGAACCTGTGTCTTCCCTCTTGTCCTGTGCAACCCACTAGGGTGACCTTTGCTGCCCTCTGTTTATTCCACTATAGTCATGTGCAGTGCTGGACTCATCCCTATATGCAGTACAGCCTAACTAGGTAAAGATCCCTTTCCTCCCCATCTCCTCAGCAGTGTTACATTCTGAGTCTGCCATTCAAATCCTCATATCCTCTAGCACAGTGCTAAGCACTTGTTCCCTGACCACAAATCTGCTGGCATACCATTCAACTTCTTAGTATACAAAATCTGGACAAAACCAAAATGAACAGGGGGACAAATGCCCATAAATAGGGAGATATTTTAGAAACTGCTCTTATAAACTTAAGAAATTACTAGAATAACAAGTTTTGGTTTGCATGTATTTGAAGTCTGAAACTCAAATATCTGTCATTAATTAGTGACTTAAATCCTCAACAAGTTGCCAGAAAAGCAAACGTTTTATGAGGAATAGACCAAAAATGCATCTATATGATCTGATCAAATGTTTAGGTTAGTGAATACCCAAACGTCAATCAGGTAATATCAAAAAAATTAAAACATCGAACAGCCAATTTAATGTAGGGAATGAATTCTCTCAGCCGCAAAAAAAAAAAAATTTAAACCAAAAAAAAAAAACAATTTTAAACCAAAATGAAGTGGGAGGCTTTGCCCCCCACACCCCCTAACTAAATATACCAACTTTGATATCGATCTACAGTGGGGAAAGGGGCAAATTCTGCATAACGGTCAAGGGAATTCTTTCCCTGCTTTAAATCGGCCATTCGTGTTTTTTTGCTTTCGCTGTTACCAGATTGACGTTTAGGTATTCGCTAACCTAAACTTTCAATCAGATAATAGGAACCCACCAAAAATATGAAGCAAAAATGTGGAGAGTTGAGAGGTATGTCTGCAAGCATTTCAAATGAAGTCCATGGCATCCACTTACCCATATGTGAAATAAGTGTTGATTTCAGCAGTATACTCATGCATTCTTTCATCTGCCCTTTACCTGTATTCTCTAAACTTTTTTGCTATATAACTCTAGTGTTACCTTGTAACAAGCAAGCAATCATTTGTTAAATCTGGCATAATTTGAATAGGCATCATATCTGAGTTTTGGGATTGAATGTGTTGCTTTACCTTTGGGTAAGGGAGTTAAAAAAACCTCACCCACAGCCCATGGTCAGTTTGGTGCTGAACACACACCTTCTTAAAGACCTTTATTAAACAATCTAAATCACCCCCTTCCTTATATTGTGGAAAAAGTTTTGTACTGGCCTGGGCTTACTGCCTGTGGCATACCTCATCCTCTCCATGACTAACATGGTTCTGACACAGGAGGATCATCCTTTTTAAATGCTGGCATTGCTTTTCTCTCTCCTCTGCTTCCAGATAATGCATTTTCTCAGCTGACTTGAGTTCCATGTCCTTCATTTTTAATGCCAATTGCTGCAATTCCATCTGGGCTGCAAAGTCCTCTTGAGGTGGAACTGAATGTCCTTGTTCTGTCTCCAGTAGATTACCTGCATGTTGTACTGAGCACAAAGCTGCCACTATCTCCTCTCTGGACAAGTTAGCCTGTTATATTCCTCTCGCATGGCATAATTTTTTTTTTCATCTAGGCTACTGACATTTTTAGCAAACTTGCCAGAACAGCTCATTTTCCAGATATTCATAAATTAATCTCTCTAGAAAAGAATATAGCACAACCAGACCTCTGTATATTTTATCTTGTGGCTGTGAGAGACACACACCTTTGGTAACAACACTATTTTAGACTAAATAACTTCTAGTATCCCTACCAGTGTAAACCATATGTGAATGGAGGGGTCTGGCACCACAACCCCCAAATGTAAATATAGAGTGGCACCAAACACTAAAACTAATGCTGGACTGGTACTAAAGGGGTTTGGAACCCACCATTGCAAACAAGTGTGAAGGATGAGAGGTACTACTCACCAAAAGTGGAAGTGAGCTCTAAGCATTGCCTTCAAAGAGTGAAGTAATAGCAGGAAAATGCATATAAATCTGTTTCAATAACTAGTATACAGAGTACAACTTGAATCACAGAGCTTAAACAGAATATGCAGTCCTGGGTATGGACTTCAACCTCCACTCCCAGACTGGACATCACATAGGTCACTTACAGAACTGAGACTTTTACTTCTCTCTCAGTGAATTAATGCCTGCCAGTGATCCTTTCCTCTACAGTACACTTCACAGAAAGTTTAGTTTTCAAACACATACACACACACACACACACACACACACACACACACACACACACACACACACATTTCCCATGGAAGGCAGGCAGAATTCTTCAGTTTCCAACAGCTTTCTTCCTGACCTTAGTGCCACTAATCTGGAAGAAGCCAGAGACTTACAGTTACTAGTTGCTCTGAAATCAAGCCAGATATGAAATACACCAGTTAATATCTCTTCCTCTGGTAGCAAGCCTAAGCAATCTCATTGGAGATATATGTCACGCGGTTTGTTAACTGGCAATGTAAATAATTACCCTCTTCTCACATAAATAACAGTGCCTAAACATTTTTATAAATAAACAGGCAGCATCCACAAGAACTTGAAGGCAAATAACTGAACTTTATTTAAATAATAAAGAAAATAATCCACTTGCAAAATAAAATATATTTAGGTTTGCACAAAGTAGGAAAATTAAAAAAAAAAAGACACAGATAGGATACATGCAGAAGAACTTAAACTTCAGATATATAAGCTCCCTGGCTAGCTTTCTACAAGAATATTGACTCTGAATAAATAGCTAGAACACTCAAATGGTTATACACAAGCAATGAAAGGCAAGCTCCTCATTAACTGCTATGGCATATTTCCCCCCAGGCCACCCAGTGTTCATGACATCATCAACCTGTTGCCTGGGAAAACATTGTAAACCTGGTTATTTTACTCAGCATAAGTCACAAGATTTGTCAAAGACATCAACATCTGTTTTCCTGAGATTCTGAATACCAGCTATGTCTTTAAGCCCTTGTACCAATAACATTCCACTGATTATTCATCCTTTTTTGCTACATCAACAATAGGTGCTAGCATGTCTGGAAACACAGCATGTTTTCACAGACATTCCTTGTCCTTTAATATCTGGACAAAGTCTCATTTTAGCCATGGAAACACACACTGCAGGTAAATATGGGAGGGAGAAAAAGAATAGAACGTTTACATTCTAAGTTGGCCTGGCACAGCATTGAAAATGAAGAAAATAGCCAAGTGGACACTTTTTATACTCTGATTACTAACTGCTAATCTATTTGTCAATTAATTTGGGCAAACTTTAAATCTTCCTCTTTCCAACCAAGTAAATTGTGATACTCATCTTAAAGTCTGTCTTTTGGATTTCACTTTTTTCATTCAACCTTAATCCTGTGACTATTCAGGAAGTTGATAAACGGTTAAGGAAACTACCCTAACACCTAAATTCCTTGAGTATTATGATGTTCTCCCAGCTGTTGCTCTCTTTATATCGTTAGCATTCACTGTCCTCTGTTTATTCTGGAATCTGTAGAAATCATGTTTTTCATAAAATTGTGGCTTTCTGGCAAATTAGTGGCAAATCATTAAATATTGAAGTTAGAAAATAATGACAGACATTTGAGTTTTAGACTTCATACCCTTCAGAAAATTCATGCTAATGCAAAACCTGTTATTCTGTCAACTTTCTAAGTTTATAAGAGCAATATTTAAAAATTGTCCCTATTTGTACCACTTTCTTATGGCTTTGTCCAGATTTCTTACTCTAAGAAGTTGAGAGGTATGAATCAGAGCTATGTATGGACCTAGTGGGGGAATATTGAAAGATGAGGGGAGATAGGCTAGGGCAGAAGAATTTCGGGTATAGTATAGAGTAGTAGTAAAAATCACAAATTGTTTTTAACAATCATAAGGGATACTAGTGAAATTAAAGAAAAGCACATGGAATAAGTTTGCATGACTTCTGGCATGACAAAATGTACATATTTTTGTCATAAAAGTGTCTATATTGAAACAGAGATCTGCACTTGATCAAATGTTCAATATAGCAAAATCAATTACATTGAACAGAAATCTCCCTACCTGCCTGATCTATCCAAAACAAAATTAACTTAAAAACACTGTTTGTGCAGTGGGAGTAGCCACAGTGCCCCCCCCCCATATCCCCATTATTTTAAATATACCAACTCCAGGATTGTAACAACTGTGGGGGAAAAAAAAAGCAAAAGTCCTTTAACCCTACTGTATGCAATCTCGGAGAAAATGCACTCCATTTTGTAACTTGTTAGCAATGTAGGTGAATGGGACAGATTGATTCACTTACAAACAAGCTTCACAGGGTTGATGAACTGCATATGTCAATGAATCAGACATCAATGTAACGCAGTTCAACAACTATTCAACCAAGTGCAACTCAACTAATGGAATGACATTGGTTATAAAATATAATCTATCTGAAGAAAGTATAGCAATTGTTGAAAAGTACTGGAAAATTCTTAGAAGTGGCACCAAACTGCTATACCATGCTATACACAGTCCAAAGTGTTGATTTCCAAAAGTCAGGAATTTAGGTGATTTTCTTTAGTCTGCAGTCACTATGCAATACCTGATAATAGGTTTTAACATGTTTCTCTAAACAAGATGGGTACTTCTACTTTGATTATTATTTACCTATTCCTTTTTTATTAGAGAAATAGGTGACATCAGTCACAGGTTGTTCAATTCTAAGGTTTCTTCTCTTGTAACACTGGTAGTGTGGTGTATGCTTTAGCTTGTCCCTGCAGTCTTACTTATATTGGCCAAACCAAAGGAAGGATAAAACTATATTTTTTGGCACATAATCATAGCATTGTTAAAGATGCCGGAAAATGCTGTAGTTGCATATTCGTGGATACACATAACCCTGAAATCTTTATTTCCAAGGCTGCTGTTTTGGAATAAATGCATGCTAACAGCAGAAAATGTGGAGATATTTAAGGCACATGGAAGTATATGGCAGCCTTCTTGATTTTTGAAACATCCTTCTGTAAAATCCTGATACTTGAACCAAGAGTTTGATTGCAAGGTTTTGAAAGATTAAATACTTAATGATTTTACTGTTTTTGGACTGGTTCTTGTTTCTTTTAAAACTTTATAAAACTGTTTATATGTGATGTTCTGTTTAATTCCTTAGAAGGCAACAGCTGAAATGGTAGAACCATGCATTATTAAATGTGGTCACTGTAGTTTGTATTTCATAAATATTTGAATATTCATGCTTTTTCATTATACATGTCACAAACAAATGATTATTTGTTTAATGTTAAGAAAACTGTTTCACGAATGGGTTTACCCAAGGGTACAGCTTTAGGCAGTGCTGCTAAGAACATGCAAGTATTAAGATTGTTTATAGACCAAGACATTGCCAAACAAATGATGTATTAAGTAGTTTGGCTTATCTATGAGTGGATAATGGGTTTTCTGACAAGGAATTACATTTCAAAAATGAAATGTTGGGTTGAGTTTCACTCCAAGGTGTTGTATTCTGCAATCCAGTGGAGTGCTTTTCTGTTTCTTATCCCCTTTTCTCCACTGTGTTGCAGTTGTGGAGTGGGTATATATAATTTATGGGGAGGGGCTGGGAGCAGAGCTCCCCATATAAGATTTTTAAGGTTTTGGCATACATTTTTAAAATTCATCTTTCAGAAAATGGTGAGCCACAAAATTGTGATTCATAGACTCATAAGTAAACAGAGTAGTTTATCTACTCCCGAAAAAAAAAACATAAAGACCTGGACTTTGCTGATTATCTGTTGATGTTAGATATCATCCACAGTGTACAAATGATTATGAAAATATTAAACAGTAAATTGCCAAAGATGAAAAAAATTACAAGTTCATGAGTATGTATTGAAAGGTTGGACAATAATAAGGTTTATGTATGCAATAAGACATGAAGGAGTGTGCATGGTACAGATGTCACTGCGGCCTAGAAGTGTTGTAAGGCACAGGCCTAAAGGAGTGTACCATGCATATCCCACCTACCTTTCTGAGAGAGTAAGACTTTGAAGTTAGTCTAAAATCATTAACAATTATTCACTGTTAATATAACATGAAGTTCAGTTATGGGAGACAGTCACAGTAGCAGTAGCTTTATGAATAACACTATTATTGCTGCATGAAATCATACGTAAGATGTGCAGCTAAGCAGTAGCTGAATCCCAGACTTCTACCCACACTAGTATTTTGTCATCCATGTTGTTATGTGGTTGTAGTCTCACATCCTGGCAGTTAGGATGTAGCCTGGCTTTAAAACAGAGTTCCCCATGCATGCTTCTTTGTTGTATTTTGGTGTCAAGGAAAAGGCAAAGAGACTGAACCTATGATGTGTTAAAAAGCACAGAAAGAAGGCCTCAACACACTGACCATCTTTACTGATTATTAACTGATGCATCTTTCTTCTCTTTCTGATTATGGCTGAAAAGGTTGGCTGTGCTGATGGTTAACTTATTGCCTTTCTTTAGTTGGGTTTATGTAGTGTGTTGCTTTTCTGTACTGTATCTCCAAATTTAACTCTTAGGTCATACAATGCCTTGGAAAGCTGCGGTGCTACAGCGGTAGCGTTGTT